>NC_069500.1:747048714-747171665 GCF_027579735.1 Bombina bombina
CGACAAGAAAGTCACAAGAAATTACGCGACTCACATCACGACAGGCGTAGCTTCACACCAAAAAATGTTGTGCTAAAAATGTTGCAATAAAAAGTTACATTCTGCGACATTGTGAGCCTAAGCCCACGAAAATTTTAAAAGAAACAGACTCCAAGTTACAACTAACTGGGAACTCCAGGTAAGTCGAAAAAAACTCCCATAAACATAATTTCCATGCTGAAACTGTTAGACTGCAAAAGCAAATACACAGACCTGACTCATGGAAAATATATACAATATACATTTAAAACTTTATAAGATAAAGTGCCAAGCATAGCTGAGAGTGTCTTAAAAAATGATATATACTTACCTGAAGACACCCATCCATATATAGCAGACAGCCAAACCAGTACTGAAACATATAAGCAGAGGTAATGGTAGAGAAGTATAATGTCAATCTGTAAAGGGAGACAGCAGATGAATCCTTGCGACCGATTACAAGGAGCCTTAGAATAGATTTCCCATAGGTGAAAACATGGCGTCATCAGGCAATACTCCCTTCACATCCTTCAGACAAACACTGTACTTTGAGAGGAACTGGGCTTCAAAATGCTTAAAAGCGCCTATCACAGAAGAAAATCAAGCACATATTGCTTCACCACCTCCACAAGGAGGCAAAGTTTGTAAAACTAAGGTATGAATGAGGTAGGAGGTGTATTTATTTTGATGTTTGGGAAACCTTGCCCCCTCCTTGTAGGAATGTACATCCCATACGTCCCTAGCTCATGGACTCTTGCCACTTACATGAAAGAAATAACAACAGCTAAATCCGCTGAGAAATTAAATCCAAAATAATTAAGTTTTCTTTTAAAAAAAAAAAATGAAATCAAAGCATTACAATCAAACTGAGACAACTGCCTGAAGAACCATTCTACCAAAGGCTGCTTCCAAGGAAGCAAACACATAAAAATGGTAAAAATTTAGTAAAAGTATGCCAAGACCAAGTTGCTGCTTTTCAAATCAACTGAAGCTTCGTTTTTAAAAGCCCAAGAAGTGGCAACTTATCTAGTAGAATGAACTATAATTCTCTGAGGCGGAGACTGCTCTGCCTCCAAATAAGCTTTGTGAATCAAAAGTTTCAACCAAGATGCAAAAGAAATGGCAGAGACTTCTGACCTTCCCTGGAGCCAGAAAAAAACCCCAAATAGACTAGAAGTCTTTCAGAAATCTTTAGTAGCCTCAACATAATATTTCAAAGCTCTTACCACATCCAAAGAATGTAAAGACCTTTCAAGAGTATTCTTAGGATTAGGACATAAGGAAGGAACAACAATTTCCTATTGTTGTTAGAATTCACAACTTTGGGTAAACATTTAATTGAAGTCCACAAAACAGCTTTACCTTGATGGAAAGTCAGATAAGGAAACTCACAAGAGAGAGCAGACAATTCGGAAACTCTTCTAGCAAAAGAGAAAGCCAAAAGAAATAACACTTTCTAAGAAAGTAATTTAATATCCAGAAAATGCATAGGTTTAAAAGGAGGAGCCTGTAAAATCTTCAAAACCAAATTGAGACTCCAAGGAGGAGAAATAGATTTAATAACAGGTTTTATATGAATCAAAGCCTGAACAAAACAGTGAATATCAGGAAGTTTAGCAATCTTTCTATGAAATAAGACAGAAAGAGCAGAAATTTGTCCTTTCAAAGTATTTGCAGACAAACCCTTATCCAAACCACCCTAAAGAAACTGTAAAATCCTAGGAATTCTGAAAGTATGCCAAGAATAATTATGAGTGGAACACCATGAAATATAGGTTTTCCAAACCCAATGATATTTTTTCTTGAAACAAACTTACGAGCCTGCATCATAGTGCTAAACATTGAGTCAGAGAAACCTCTATGACTAAGCTTTTATTTTCCATGCCTTCAAATTTAGAGATATGAGATCCTGATGGAAAAACGGCCCTTGAGACAGGTCTGGCATTAAAGGAAGTGGCCAAGGCTGGCAACTGGACAAGATCCGCATACCAAAGCCTGTGAGGCCATGCTGGTGCTATCAGAAACACATGAGATTGTTCCATTATGATCTTGGAAATCACCCTTGGAAGAAGAACCAGAGGCGGAAAAATATAAGCAGGTTGGTAAAACCAAGGATCTGCTAAGGCATCCACTATCTCAGCCTGAGGATCCCTGGACCTGAAAAGGTATCTGGGAAGCTTCTTGTTTAGACAAGAGGCCATCAGATCTATTTCTGGAAGACCCACATCTGTACAAGATGAAAAACACATCTGGATGGAGAGACCACTCACTCAGATGTAAAGTCTGACGGTTGAGATAATCCGCTTCCCAATCGTCTATGCCTGGGATATGAATCACTGACCGAACAGGATCTTGCCCTTAAAAGCAGAGGTCATGTCTGCCGACCAAGATTTTAGCCACAGAGCCCTGCGTGCTAGAACCGAAAAACCTGATACTTTAGCATTCAGGCGGATAATTTGCATATTAGCGTCACGAATGAAGGAATTGGTATATCAAATAAGGCATTGCACCAATATGACGCAGCTCCAGCAACCACGGCGACAGCCGCTGCCGGTGGAAAAATAAACACATTGGGGCCTATCTATCAAGCTCCGTATCAAGCTCCTCCAGGCTCGCCAGAAACACCGCTGCTCTATAACCTGTCCATCTGCTCTGATGAGGCGGACAGGAATTGCCGCAATTCAACCCGATCGAGTACGATCGGGTTGATTGACACCCACCTGCTGGCGGCCTGATTGGCCGCGAGTCTGCAGGGAGCGGCGTTGCACCAGCAGCACTTGTGAGCTGCTGGTGCAATGCTGAATATGGAAAGCGCACTGTTGGATCAGGTCCAACAGACATTTGTTAAATAGGCCTCCATGTGTTGAAACATCTTTCGCAACATGTTTTCCAACTTTTAATCCATAGGCTCATTGAACGAAGAACTATCCTCAAAAGGAATCGCTGTGCGCTTAGCGAGCATGGAGAGGGTTTGGCAACAGAGAGGCAATCCAGAATAATAGGGGCTAATAGTCAGAGTAGTCAGGCAAGCAGAATTCAGCAGCAGAGTATCAGTCCAGCAATTTAGGGGTTGAACAGGTAGAGTAGTCAGACAAGCAGAGTTCAGCAGCAGTATATCAATCCAGCAATTCAGGGGTATAACAGGCAGAGTAGTCAGACAGGCAGGGTTCAAACACAATAAGGCAATACAGCAGTAACACCTATAGTTGGGCAGTGATAGATCATTTTGAATAGGCTTACATAGGTGCAGGATTCACGCCACAGACGTTCGGAATGGCATCAGTGAGAGAGGAGCGTACGGTGATGACGTCAGCGCCGCACGCATCCGGACCCCACACAACCCCTGACAACAAGCAGGGAAGGAGATGCCATGCCCCTAGCAATGGCTAGAGCGGCACTGCATGACAGAGCCAGAGAAATCCTCATCAGCAGAAGATACTTCAGTATGCTGTCGATCAACAAGCTTCATCAGATTTATGAGAGTTTAGGAGAGACCTTTACGTTTATTTGAAGGCGGAATAGCAGTCATAGCCTTCTTTATGGCTGCAGCAATATAATCTTTTATATCTACAGGCATATCATGTTCATTAGACTGTGAAGGTTTAACAGTAGATGTATTTGTACTTATAGAAAGATTATCAGAATGTAATAATTTTTCATAACGTGCCACATATTTGAGCTGAAGAAGAAAGTTCAGCTAATTTACAACATACACACTTAGCTTTGGTAGAATTGTGTTCAGGCAGCTTAGTTCCTACAGTAACATCAGAGACAGGATCAGTCTGAGACATCTTGCAAAATGTAACAAAAAAGAAAAAATAACATTTAAACAAAATATCCAATTTCCTCAAAGTAAAAATTTCAGGAATGGGAAAAAATGCTTATGATAAATTAAGGTAATAATCAAAAAGAAGCAACTAAGCCCTCTATGAAACAAATGAGAGCAGATAGCAAAAGAGGGGGAGACTTAATATAACAAATTTTGGCTCCAAAAATGGCGCAAATGCAGAAAGAAACTTTTGGCACCAAAGCTTAAGAAGTGAAATGACGCAACTCGCGTCATAACAGGCGCGACTTTGCGCCAAAAAAATTGCGACAAGAAAGTCACAAGAAATTACGCGACTCACATCACGACAGGCGTAGCTTCACACCAAAAAATGTTGTGCTAAAAATGTTGCAATAAAAAGTTACATTCTGCGACATTGTGAGCCTAAGCCCACGAAAATTTTAAAAGAAACAGACTCCAAATTACAACTAACTGGGAACTCCAGGTAAGTAAAAAAAAACTCCCATAAACATAATTTCCATGCTGAAACTGTTAGACTGCAAAAGCAAATACACAGACCTGACTCATGGAAAATATATACAATATACATTTAAAACTTTATAAGATAAAGTGCCAAGCATAGCTGAGAGTGTCTTAAAAAATGATATATACTTACCTGAAGACACCCATCCATATATAGCAGACAGCCAAACCAGTACTGAAACATATAAGCAGAGGTAATGGTAGAGAAGTATAATGTCAATCTGTAAAGGGAGGCAGCAGATGAATCCTTGCGACCGATTACAAGGAGCCTTAGAATAGATTTCCCATAGGTGAAAACATGGCGTCATCAGGCAATACTCCCTTCACATCCTTCAGACAAACACTGTACTTTGAGAGGAACTGGGCTTCAAAATGCTTAAAAGCGCCTATCACAGAAGAAAATCAAGCACATATTGCTTCACCACCTCCACAAGGAGGCAAAGTTTGTAAAACTAAGGTATGAATGAGGTAGGAGGTGTATTTATTTTGATGTTTGGGAAACCTTGCCCCCTCCTTGTAGGAATGTACATCCCATACGTCCCTAGCTCATGGACTCTTGCCACTTACATGAAAGAAATAACAACAGCTAAATCCGCTGAGAAATTAAATCCAAAATAATTAAGTTTTCTTTAAAAAAAAAAAAATGAAATCAAAGCATTACAATCAAACTGAGACAACTGCCTGAAGAACCATTCTACCAAAGGCTGCTTCCAAGGAAGCAAACACATAAAAATGGTAAAAATTTAGTAAAAGTATGCCAAGACCAAGTTGCTGCTTTTCAAATCAACTGAAGCTTCGTTTTTAAAAGCCCAAGAAGTGGCAACTGATCTAGTAGAATGAACTATAATTCTCTGAGGCGGAGACTGCTCTGCCTCCAAATAAGCTTTGTGAATCAAAAGTTTCAACCAAGATGCAAAAGAAATAGCAGAGACTTCTGACCTTCCCTGGAGCCAGAAAAAAAAACCAAATAGACTAGAAGTCTTTCAGAAATCTTTAGTAGCCTCAACATAATATTTCAAAGCTCTTACCACATCCAAAGAATGTAAAGACCTTTCAAGAGTATTCTTAGGATTAGGACATAAGGAAGGAACAACAATTTCCTATTGTTGTTAGAATTCACAACTTTGGGTAAACATTTAATTGAAGTCCACAAAACAGCTTTACCTTGATGGAAAGTCAGATAAGGAAACTCACAAGAGAGAGCAGACAAAAGCCAAAAGAAATAACACTTTCTAAGAAAGTAATTTAATATCCAGAAAATGCATAGGTTTAAAAGGAGGAGCCTGTAAAATCTTCAAAACCAAATTGAGACTCCAAGGAGGAGAAATAGATTTAATAACAGGTTTTATATGAATCAAAGCCTGAACAAAACAGTGAATATCAGGAAGTTTAGCAATCTTTCTATGAAATAAGACAGAAAGAGCAGAAATTTGTCCTTTCAAAGTATTTGCAGACAAACCCTTATCCAAACCTAAAGAAACTGTAAAATCCTAGGAATTCTGAAAGTATGCCAAGAATAATTATGAGTGGAACACCATGAAATATAGGTTTTCCAAACCCAATGATATTTTTTCTTGAAACAAACTTACGAGCCTGCATCATAGTGCTAAACATTGAGTCAGAGAAACCTCTATGACTAAGCTTTTATTTTCCATGCCTTCAAATTTAGAGATATGAGATCCTGATGGAAAAACGGCCCTTGAGACAGGTCTGGCATTAAAGGAAGTGGCCAAGGCTGGCAATTGGACAAGATCCGCATACCAAAGCCTGTGAGGCCATGCTGGTGCTATCAGAAACACATGAGATTGTTCCATTATGATCTTGGAGATCACCCTTGGAAGAAGAACCAGAGGCGGAAAAATATAAGCAGGTTGGTAAAACCAAGGATCTGCTAAGGCATCCACTATCTCAGCCTGAGGATCCCTGGACCTGAAAAGGTATCTGGGAAGCTTCTTGTTTAGACAAGAGGCCATCAGATCTATTTCTGGAAGACCCACATCTGTACAAGATGAAAAAACACATCTAGATGGAGAGACCACTCACTCAGATGTAAAGTCTGACGGTTGAGATAATCCGCTTCCCAATCGTCTATGCCTGGGATATGAATCACTGACCGAACAGGATCTTGCCCTTAAAAGCAGAGGTCATGTCTGCCGACCAAGATTTTAGCAACAGAGCCCTGCATGCTAGAACCGAAAAACCTGATACTTTAGCATTCAGGCGAATAATTTGCATATTAGCGTCACGAATGAAGGAATTGGCATATCAAATAAGGCATTGGACCAATATGACGCAGCTCCAGCAACCACGGCAACAGCCGCTGCCGGTGGAAAAATAAACACATTGGGGCCTATCTATCAAGCTCCGTATCAAGCTCCTCCAGGCTCGCCAGAAACACCGTTGCTCTATAACCTGTCCACCTGCTCTGATGAGGCAGACAGGAATTGCCGCAATTCAACCCGATCGAGTACGATCGGGTTGATTGACACCCACCTGCTGGCGGCCTGATTGGCCGCGAGTCTGCAGGGAGCGGCGTTGCACCAGCAGCACTTGTGAGCTGCTGGTGCAATGCTGAATATGGAAAGCGCACTGTCGGATCAGGTCCAACAGACATTTGTTAAATAGGCCTCCATGTGTTGAAACATCTTTCGCAACATGTTTTCCAACTTTTTATCCATAGGCTCATTGAACGAAGAACTATCCTCAAAAGGAATCGTTGTGCGCTTAGCGAGCATGGAGATGGCCCCATCCACCTTGGGAATGGTCCCCCACAACTCCAGCTGGGCCTCCGTGACGGGGAATAGCTTTTTAAAGTGAGAAGAGGGGGGGGAAAGGAAGAACCTAACCTCTCCCACTCGTTCTTTATAATGTTCGCCATCTTGACAGGAACTGGGAAACCACCCTGTCCTCGTAGACCTTATCTAATTTAGGAATGGAGGGCTCTTCTGGAAGCTTCGGTTCCTGAACCTCTAAAGTAGCCAGTACTTGCTTAAGTAAGAAACGCAAGTTCTCCATCATAAACCTAAAAATGGGCTCCTCCTCTGCAGGAGGTTTAGATGACATGGAGTCCGAGCCCAAAAGGGCCCCTTCTGATGCGTTGGAATGAGCCTCGTTGTCGTACCGACAGAGACAAATCCTAGGACAGGTCGCTATGAAGAGCTCTACGCTTGTGCTTAGCAGAACGTGGCAAAGCATGGATCACCTTAGCGACTGCCATTTTAAGCTGATCTGCAAAATCAGGTGGCCAAGCAATCTCCCTCGAAGGGGTAACAGTCAGACCCTGGGGCGCTGCATGTGGGATAGGGGATGCCATTAGGGAACGCACCTCACGGGACGGTGACCCCTCAGAGGTGGACGGCTCAGTAGTGCTAGACATTCTCTTATGTTTGGAAGTCATATTTTTCTCAAGGCATGTGGAAAACAGTTGCACAGGCTGGTCTACCAAAAACCTCACAATAAACACAGGTATAAGACTTAGCTAAAGAGTACCCTCTAATGCATCAGAATCCTCCATAGCTCTTTAGAAAAAGATAAGACAGGCACCCTTATAACCACCAATGGCCGGGGAACTTACCACCTCCTATGACCCGGACTGCAGAAACCGTTCATCTCCTCCATCACAGATCAGACCAGAAGTGAAGAGGCCCCACCCGGTCACAAGGATGTCTACGCAGGACCGCCCCTGCCGAGGATAAAACGCGACAAAATAGACCGCTCAAGAACTCCCGGAAGAGAACCTGTCAGTTCCACAAAAATGCCAGAGCCGCGTCCTTACACGTAACAAAGCAATCACACAATAAACCTATCATGTACATACCCCCCCCCTGTTCAATAATCCCCTATATAGGAATATTAACCCTTGATTCTATAAAGATAAAGACACCACACTGTGGCCCTGTCTTCTGTTCATAATATAAAAAATGAAACAATCTTACCAGAATCTATGCCATGGAACAGGAACACAGCCCTTCAACTGTGACAGGTGGTAGCTGCGCTACTGACATGGACTTGAGAGAAGAACGCAATCTGCGAAACTCGTCAATGCCGATTGCTGGAGGAGCTGTTAATATGAGTCAGGATGGTGTTGCAAAGGGAAGCTCCCTCTGCATCTCCGGACTCTAAAGTTCACCCAGGCCCTCAACCGAGAAGCTTGAAGGGCTACTCAAACTCCTGTCCCATAGCAAAGGGTAGAACCCCTCATAAGAGACTTCATTTTCGGCACCTCTCTGCCACCTCCTGTGACAAAAAGGCAAAGAATGACTGGGGGATGAGGGGAGTGGGGGAGGTATTTAAGCATTTGGCTGCAGTGTCTTTGCCTCCTTCTGGTGGCCAGGTTCTTAATTCCCACAAGTAATGAATGAAGCCGTGGACTCTCCTCCCGTTTAGATTCAAACTAACATTACAAAGAAATAAAATTAATAAAATTATTAAAATACAATTTTCTAAATAACAAAAAAACATAATTTATGTAAGAACTTACCTGATAAATTCATTTCTTTCATATTAGCAAGAGTCCATGAGCTAGTGACGTATGGGATATACATTCCTACCAGGAGGGGCAAAGTTTCCCAAACCCCAAAATGCCCATAAATACACCCCTCACCACACCAACAAATCAGTTTAATGAATAGCCAAGAAGTGGGGTGATAAGAAAAAAGTGCGAAAGCATAAAAAATAAGGAATTGGAATAATTGTGCTTTATACAAAAAAATCATAACCACCACAAAAAAGGGTGGGCCTCATGGACTCTTGCTAATATGAAAGAAATGAATTTATCAGGTAAGTTCTTACATAAATTATGTTTTCTTTCATGTAATTAGCAAGAGTCCATGAGCTAGTCAAGTATGGGATAATGACTACCCAAGATGTGGATCTTTCCACGCAAGAATCACTAGAGAGGGAGGGATAAAATAAAGACAGCCAATTCCACTGAAAAATAATCCACACCCAAAATAAAGTTTAAATTATAAGCAGAAGATTCAAACTGAAACAGCTGCCTGAAGTACTTTTCTACCAAAAACAGCTTCAGAAGAAGAAAACACATCAAAATGGTAGAATTTAGTAAAAGTATGCAAAGAAGACCAAGTTGCTGCTTTGCAAATCTGATCAAATGAAGCTTCATTCCTAAACGCCCAGGAAGTAGAAACTGACCTAGTAGAATGAGCTGTAATCCTTTGAGGCGGAGTTTTACCCGTCTCGACATAAGCATGATGAATTAAAGATTTCAACCAAGATGCCAAAGAAATGGCAGAAGCCTTCTGACCTTTCCTAGAACCGGAAAAGATAACAAATAGACTAGAAGTCTTTCGGAAATTCTTAGTGACAGAAGGTCTGGTCTTAACTGAAGAGTCCACGGTTGGCAAGAGGCCATCCGGACAAGATCCGCATACCAAATCCTGTGAGGCCATGCTGGAGCCACCAGCAGAACAAACGAGCATTCCTTCAGAATCTTGGAGATTACTCTTGGAAGAAGAACTAGAGGCGGAAAGATATAGGCAGGGTGATACTTCCAAGAAAGTGACAACGCATCCACTGCTTCCGCTTGAGGATCCCTGGATCTGGACAGATACCTGGGAAGTTTCTTGTTTAGATGAGAAGCCATCAGATCTATTCCTGGAAGACCCCACATTTGAACAATCTGAAGAAATACCTCTGGGTGAAGAGACCATTCGCCCGGATGTAATGTTTGGCGGCTGAGATAATCCGCTTCCCAATTGCCTATACCTGGAATATGAACCGCAGAAACTAGACAGGAGCTGGATTCCGCCCATACCAGAATTCGAGATACTTCTTTCATAGCCAGAGGACTGTGAGTCCCTCCTTGATGATTGATGTATGCCACAGTTGTGACATTGTCTGTCTGAAAACAAATGAACGATTCTCTCTTTAGAAGAGGCCAAGACTGAAGATCTCTGAAAATTGCACGGAGTTCCAAAATATTGATCGGTAATCTCACCTCCTGAGATTCCCAAACCCCTTGTGCTGTCAGAGACCCCCAAACAGCTCCCCAACCTGTCAGACTTGCATCTGTTGAAATTACAGTCCAGGTCGGAAGAACAAAAGAAGCCCCCTGAACTAAACGATGGTGATCTGTCCACCACATTAGAGAGTGTTGTACAATTAGTGTTAAAGATATTAATTGAGATATCTTTGTGTAATCCCTGCACCACTGGTTCAGCATACAGAGCTGAAGAGGTCGCATGTGAAAACGAGCAAAGGGGATCGCGTCCGATGCTGCAGTCATAAGACCTAGAATTTCCATGCATAAAGCTACCGAAGGGAATGATTGTGACTGAAGGTTTCGACAAGCTGATATCAACTTTAGACGTCTCTTGTCTGTCAAAGACAGAGTCATGGACACTGAATCTATCTGGAAACCTAAAAATGTTACCCTTGTCTGAGGAATCAATGAACGTTTTGGTAAATTGATCCTCCAACCATGATCTTGAAGAAACAACACAAGTCGATTCGTATGAGATTCTGCTAAATGTGAAGACTGAGCAAGTACCAAGATATCGTCCAAATAAGGAAATACCACAATACCCTGTTCTCTGATTACAGACAGAAGGGCACCGAGAACCTTTGTAAAAATTCTTGGAGCTGTAGCTAGGCCAAACGGTAGAGCCACAAACTGGTAATGCTTGTCTAGGAAAGAGAAACTCAGAAACTGATAGTGATCTGGATGAATCGGAATATGCAGATATGCATCCTGTAAATCTATTGTGGACATATAATGCTCTTGCTGAACAAAAGGCAGGATAGTCCTTACAGTTACCATTTTGAATGTTGGTATCCTTACATAACGATTCAATATTTTTAGATCCAGAACTGGTCTGAAGGAATTCTCCTTCTTTGGTACAATGAAGAGATTTGAATAAAACCCCAGCCCCTGTTCCAGAACTGGAACCGGCATAATTACTCCAGCCAACTCTAGATCTGAAACACATTTCAGAAATGCTTGAGCCTTCGCTAGGTTTACTGGGACACGAAGCAGACGTGCACGCTCAAGCTCTGTGAGAGGGAGCTGCCTAACCACCATACCCCGCCACCATAACTCCTATTGCCGGGGAGTGAGAGCCCTGCCTGGGGAGGAAAAAGGCCATCTGGCAACGGAAGTCCAGTACAACCAACACTAGGCCGCCTGGTACCGGCCACACGCACACGCACTGCACCAACTGCTCAGAGGCACGCCGGAGGAAGACCGCAGTCAAACTACAAGTCTCCACAGAGGTTGCCGTCAGAGTATCCAAGTGGTGAGCGGAACACGCTGCGGTACACAGGACGGGTGTGACAAATACCACCCGCGCAAATACAAAGACTACCGCCAAAGCCTCTGCTGCCTAAAAAGCTCTGGGTGGACCATGCTGCTGTACAATGGCTGCTCGTGACCATCACTGGCAGCGCTCTTTGCCCGGCGCCAGACGGGAGGTGTCTTGCCTGGATCCGAGCAAGCTGAGAAACAGATGAGGAGGTCGAGCGCTGATGCCCAAAAACGCCAGCCTGTCCACAAGGAAACCGCAAGTATTGCCCTTCAATATAGGGGGTCCCAGTGCAGTTAAATGTGTGCCTGTCAAAGGAATTGTCTAAGGGACGATTGACTGATAGAAACTTGGCTCTGGAAAGGCATTGGGTATAATATAAAGTTAAAGTTTAGCCGCTGCAAGTGTCTGTAACAAAGCCGGGGTCAGAGCGCCCAGGTTATATTAAGTTTGCAGTGATACCCACCCCCACAAATTTCAAAGCCCTGAAGGGAAAGATATGTAACGATATTGGAGCAGGACATACAAATCATACACAAACAGCCCTATCTAACTCTATAGCTGGACAGCTGCAGCCACTATCTGGCAGAGTAATTCTAATCTAGCAAATAGATCTCTGAAAAGCCCCTGCAGGGATATTATTGTTTTTTGCACTTTACTAAGAAAGTAACAACTGTCACAAGGTCCTACGGTGCTATGGATTAAGTACAGCTCCAAACAAGTGTATAGAGATCTTAAAATAACATTATAAAGCTTGCATACAAGAGTAATGAAGCCATAAGGGAATACAGAATCCTGAACCCTGGGTTGAACGCATGGATGGATATTTTCTGCTTTGTGGAAGTTTATATTGAGGCTATATAGAAAAGGCCTAAAAAGTGTGACTAAAAACCTGCAGACTTTGACATTTGGAATTTACAGGACATTCTAGTATTATGATGTGTAAACTGTATACTATATCTGGTAGCCCCCTGTCTATGCTAGGCTATACCTGGGTTGAAGCCTCAATTTATATATCTAAGTGTGTATTTTTTTCAAAGGTGCGAAGGAGCTACTTATTGTGGCCTGTACAAGTATTTTGCTTTAGATATTAACTCGCAAAGTAGAGTCTACCTGTTCAGAAAAAATCTTCACAGTTTGTGTTTATTCTGTAGAATTAATCTGAACTGCTCAGGTCTTAACAGGCTGTGTTAATTTTGTGCATTTTTTTTTTTGAAAGACTGAAGTCTTCACATAGTGTGTCAAACTAAAAAAGGCTGTAGGATGTATCTAGCCCTTATATATAGTGCCAGGTGGTAAGATTGTCCTTGATTGGTGAAGTGAATAACAAATATATATCAGCTTCTTTTCTGTACAGTAGCAAGGTGTAAGGTATTAACTGGTCAAAATAAAAGATAAGGGTAAGGGCAAGGAGAGGCAAGTTTAGAATTTTCAGTCAAATCATTGTGTATTAGGTTAACTCGAAAAGTTAAAAATCTGCATAGCTTGCTCTTTTCTAGATGGTGTAAATCTGTCAAAACCAATTTGGTCTGTCTTGTACGCACAACTCTGTGTTAATACTGCAGATTATATCCGAACTGTTAAGTGTCTCTATAAGGTACTAAAATAAGGGTGTATGATATTCCAAATCTTTATGTTTTTTGCATATTTGAAAAAATATCCCTGAATTATTAAGTGAAAGAGACATCTGAGATTCCTGGCAAGGTACCACATGTTAGGGTCTGTGACGCCACAGGGTGCAATACACATATGCTGATTTGTCCTTTAAGTGTAAAAAACCCAAAGTAGTTACCAGTAGGAGTAAGCAGAGCCGAATTTAAAACTCATAGCCAAACCTTAACATATCAGGCTATCCTATAAGAAGAGGGTCGCACAGGCTAGGCTCGGTATAATGGGTCTATTTGTATTTGAACAGCTACATTCTTAAATATTGTCTAAAAGTAATAGGTCGCCTTGAGGCTGGTTTATTCTTACGGGGTATCTTAATCAAAAGAGAGTAACAGGAACTAGCCCAGAACAGCAGAATAAATGGAGAAATATATTACAAATCCTAAAAGTAAATCTCCAGCTATGCCTATAAAGACAGAAGTCCTGAATTAAACATGGAAAAACAACTAACTACAAATCAGTTGGCAGATCTGATATTGCCGCAGTTTGAAATGATAAAAACAGAGATCTCAGTTCTGTCAAATGATATAAAGCAATTCTCTAATAGATTGGTGGAAGTTGAATCCAGAATTTCGAATGTAGAAGATAGACACCTTAAACAGGAGGCAGTACTAGACACACACTCAGATGAAATTAAAAACTTAAAAGCCAAAATTGAAGACCTGGAGGACAGGTCAAGGCGTAGTAATGTGCGGGTAATTGGTCTCCCTGAATCAAGAGAATTTGAGGATCTTTTATCATTTAGTGCGCACACACTACCAAAATTACTAGGCCTACAAGTAGCAGAGGGAAGCTTTCAGGTCGAGAGGGCACATAGAGTTGGCATAGTGAGACAGCTAAAAGATGGTAGTGTACGACCCAGAATGGTTCTGATAAAATACTTAAATTTTCAAGACAAAGTAAAAATCATGCAGTACTACAGAAAAGCCCAGACACTTACTATAAACACTAAACAGATTCTCTTATTTCAAGACTTTTCAATTGAAACGTCAACAAAGAGGCGTGCGATGGCACCATTCTGCTCGGGCCTAATCAGGGCAGGATTGAAAGCGACCATGAAATACCCTGCAAAAATTACAGTGCTGGGCATGGATGGTGACATTGCACTGAATACAATTGAGGACGCAAAAGAATTCTGCAGAGAAAATAATATAGAAGTATAGAGTAAATTCTCAGAAGTATTTAGTTGCCTAAGTAGAGAGAGATGGCATTGGAGATACTGGTGGAGACTTCAGCGAAAGGGGGCAGGGGGGAGTGGGGATTATTATCTTTCTTTTTTTTTTTTTTTTTTTTTTTTTTTGTTTATTTGTTTTCTTTTTTTATTATCTCAGACAGCAAATTAATAAAGAAAATAAATGACTAGCTCATTAAAGTTAATTTCCTGGAACGTCGGCGGAATAACGTCCCCAACTAAGCGTAAAAATGTTCTTAAGGAAATCAGGAAACATAAGCCAGATATTATATTCCTTCAAGAATTACATCTAAAAAAAGCAGAGTTAGAAAAATTGAAAACAAACTGGATAGATGAGATAATTGCAACGCCATGTGAGAAACGTAAGAGAGGAGTAGCGTTAATGCTAGGAAGGGGACTGTCATATTCGATCATTAAACAGGAATTAGATCCAGAGGGGAGATATATACTGTTACAGTTGAAATTAGACGACAAGATATGGACTTTATGTAATATATATGCACCAAATAATTGGGATCCTAAGTTTTGGGAGAAATTGAAAAAGGTCCTATCTCCATATATTGGGCAGAATTTGATCGTAGCTGGAGACTTTAATAATACTCTTTGCCCAGACCTAGACAGATACAAAGTTCGCCGGAGAGCGGCTAATTATAGGGAAGCTAAGCAGTTGCAGAGCTTCACTGGTATACTAAAACTAAGGGATGTGTGGCGAATTCAACATCCTGACGCTCGTGAATTTACCTGCGAATCAGGCGGGCACAAAAATTTCTCCAGAATAGACATGTTTCTAGTAGATGAGCAGACCATGAAACTTAAAACTGAGACACAGATCTCGGAAATAGTGCTGTCAGACCATGCGATTATTGGAATTAGGATAGTGTTGAGTGTCCCCTCCAAAAAAACAGCAAGTACTTTTCGTTTTCCTCATTATATGATCAACAATATACAATTTGAAAATTGGCTAAAACAAAAATGGAGGGAATACTACACACAAAATCAGGAGTATGCAAATAAGATTGAGGTGCTATGGGAAGCGGGCAAAGCGGTCATACGTGGTGAGGTGAAATCATATATGATTAAAAGAAATAGGAGAAATAAGGCGAGAGAAGTCCAGTTGTCAAACCAACTCAGAAACAAATACGCTAAGTATCTTAGATCACCCAACCAGGATACCTGGGACAAATATAAAGACGCTAGAGTGGAAAGGGAATGTTTTCTAAAAAAGAATGGAATACAGGAAGAGTTAAAAAACAGAGCTAATCTTCAGGGTTTTCAGGGCATATCTGCAAAGCATTTGGCCAGGTTAGTCAAATTTAGGAAGAAATCAAATCAAATCCTTGCTATTAGAGCAGGAGAGAAGCTGGCCACCAATACAGATGAAATCAGAAAAATATTCTTTGATTATTATAGCAGACTTTACGCAAAGGAGGAGGTGGACATAACACAGAAAGAGCAATTCTGGCTGGGATTGGACATCCCTCAAATTCCACAGGATGCGTTACAAAAGATAAATGCTCCTATTACTGAGTCGGAAATTCTAGACGTTATAAAAAGGTCTAAATCTGGTAAAGCTCCAGGACCAGACGGTCTATCGGCAGAATTTTACAAAATAATGGCAGCTGAGATATCTCCCATTCTATCTAATTTATATAACCAATATTATGTCCAGAAAGACATGAAGTCAATCTATTTTTCTGACTCAGTAGTAACCTTAATTCATAAAAAAGCGAAGGATCCAACTAATGTCGCATCATATCGCCCGATTTCACTCCTAAATCAGGATTATAAACTCTTAATGTCCCTTATTGCAAATAGATTGAAGAACTCCATTACAGATATCATACACCCTGATCAGGCAGGCTTTATCCCAGGAAGAAACTCAGTGCGCAACATGCGCAGAGTCCTCACCACTGTGGATTACCTCTATCAGATCGGCCAGGACGCCGGGAACAAACATCAGGGGGCAGACATAGCATTAGTCACTGTGGATGCTGAAAAGGCTTTTGACTCAATTATTTGGGACCATTTATTAAATGCATTGAGAAAGTTTGGTTTCTCTGGCGCCCTGGTCGATCTGATCGGGTTAGTCTACAACAAACCTAGATCCCAATTGCTCATCAATGGCGAGCTATCACAGAACATCATCCTAGGTAAAGGTACACGCCAGGGATGCCCCCTATCACCACTACTCTTCGACATTGCACTGGAACCATTAGCTATTTATCTCAGAAAGCACCTCTCACCAGTCTTAATAGGGAAACAGAAAGTATCCATATCATTATATGCTGACGATCTACTAATATTCCTCCAAGATACCAGACAGAGTATACCCCGTTTTATGGAAATAATAAGAATATTCAGCTCATTTTCTGGGTACAAAATTAATATTAACAAATCAGAAATTTTATGGATCAGAAAAGATAAAAACAGCTATCCAGATAAGTTTAAAGAAGTACAAAGTATTAATTACTTAGGTATTAAGATCAGCAAGAACCCTGCACAATGGTATCAGCTTAACTATAAAGAGATATTTCAAAATCTAAACCATGATCTAGCAAAGTGGAACTTATATTATCTATCTATTTCAGCTCGCATAAATGTTATAAAATCAATTATATTCCCAAAATTCTTGTTTTTATTACAGAATTTACCCTTGTTACTGCAGAAAAAGGATATTGACAGATATAATAAGGCATGCGCCTTCTTTATCTGGGGGAAAAGGACGTCACGCATTGCATTTAGTAAGCTAGCGCAGGAGAAGCAGTTTGGGGGATTTGCATGTCCTAATATAAAGCATTATAATATAGTCTCGTTGGTCAAATTTGCCGTAGACTGGCTCAGTAAAGCAGATTACGTTACCTATTACAACCAGGAAACAGAATTAATTAAACCATTCAACCTGCAGGCCATTTTACACTATCCCCACAAACAATTACCAAGCAATGTTAGCAGACTAACAACCATCGGGAACATAGTGTTTGCGTGGCAGAAATACTGTAAATTGTTAGGTATAGAATATCAGATCTCTAGCCAGCTCCCGATCTGTGGTAACCCAGCATTCTCACCAGGCTATAGCAATGAGTTATTTTATGTATGGGAAAGTAAAGGGCTGATACAGTTATCACAACTGAAAGAATCACAAAGAGGCCCAATCAGATCGTTTGCAAACGTGGCAAGTGAGTATAATTTGCCATCCAAAAACTTCTACGCATACTTGCAGGTTCGCCATCTCATAAATGACTATCAAAAAAGGTTTGGTGAGAATTGGGCACAGGCAAACATTGAGCCAGGCATCACACTATACAAAGCGGGCATCCACTCAATATCAGTCTGGTATCAGTATATTATGGTACAGGAAGGAGAATTACATATTAACCAGATCAAACAAAAAATGGTAAAGTATTCCCCCCAACTCCAAGATAAAGATATAACAGACAGCGTAAGGAGAACAATAGAAGCAACAGATAGAATCAATCTAAGAGAGTCTCAATATAAGGTCATAAACAATTTCTACCTAACCCCAGCCAGAACTGCTAAATGGTCTCAACTTCATACGGTCTGCCCTAAATGTTATAGGGCAAACGCGGATCTGGCGCATTATTTTTGGAGCTGCCCAAAGATCATGCAATTCTGGAGCAAAATCCAATACTGGATAAATAGAAATGTAAACGACACAATAGAATTGGATGCAAAGCAGTTTTTTTTTCTGTACCCTGGACACAATATAGGAGCCAGATTATTTATAAATACAGCGATTTTGATCGCGAGAAATGAAATATGTAAAAGGTGGAAGCATAGAAAGTCTCCGTCTTTAAATGAATTTGTAAATCACATGAGAGGCCAGATTATGATAGAGACCATAGTATTGGATAAAGGGGCAGAAAATCCGGTTATAATATTTTTTAAGAAGTGGAAAAAGTACATATTTGGATTATCTACTGTAGTTCAGTATCACATTTTATCTAGATTTCAAAATTCCATACCCTTTCTAGAATTAGTTGTAGACGGCTCATTACCCTCAAACTGGATACGTGGTTAGTAAGGTATGGAAAAGGAAAGAATTTTTTTTTTAAAATAAAGAAGGAAAGAAGAGAAAAAAAAAAAAGAAAAGATATATTTTATTTTTTATTTTTTTTTCTTTCTCCCCCCCCTTGCCCCCTCCCCGGGCAGTGTCTTTAACACTTTCAGATTCCTTGTGGTTGTTTCCGTTGTTCGATTTAATTAATTACGGGAGGGCTAGGTTTAGCTTCCCCGGGGGAAAGTAAGCTAAATAAGTCAAATACAGAACAGGAAAACTTAAGAAGCTGGTTAAGGAATAGCCTAATTCATTCGATGTGTATGTGTGTGTAAATAGTAGTTTATCTAAAGAAGGTTTGAGTAGGAAAAAAGAAAATGGTTACGGAGGGAGAAGCTAAGATATTCGTGCAAATTTAATTTGTTACATGTGGAAAGAGGTGTAAAGGGTTCGCAAATTGGAAATGTCTTTTTATATAGTATTTAAGATGTGATTTCATACTGATTGTAAAAGAGACAGATATATGTGGATTTTCTTTTTGGAATGTAATGTATTTTTTTTTTTAGCTTCACCCTCAATAAAAAGAATTATTTAAAAAAAAAAAAAAAGGTTTACTGGGACACGGGAAAGAAAAAATCTCTTTGCAGGAGGCCTTATCTTGAAGCCAATTCTGTACCCTTCTGAAACAATGTTCTGAATCCAGAGATTGTGAACGGAATTGAACCAAATTTCTTTAAAAAAACGTAATCTGCCCCCTACCAGCTGAGCTGGAATGAGGGCCGCACCTTCATGTGGACTTGGGAGCTGGCTTTGGTTTTCTAAAAGGCTTGGATTTATTTCAGACTGGAGATGGTTTCCAAACTGATACCGCTCCTGAGGATGAAGGATCAGGCTTTTGTTCCTTGTTGTGACGAAAGGAACAAAAACGATTATTAGACCTAAATTTACCTTTAGATTTTTTATCCTGTGGTAAAAAAGTTCCTTTCCCTCCAGTAACAGTTGAGATAATAGAATGCAATTAGTACTTCTTTAAGTAAAGAACGAATAAATTCCATTTTAAATGAATATGAAGATTTATCAGCATCAACCTCTGAGACAGAATCCTCTGAATCAGAAGAAACAATATCAGTATCAGAATGATGATGTTCATTTAAAAATTCATCTGAAAAATGAGAAGTTTTAAAAGACTTTTTACGTTTACTAGAAGGAGGAATAACAGACTTAGGCCTAGATTTGGAGTTTGGCGGTAGATGGTTTGTTAACGCTACCCGGGCTTTTTTCTGGCCGCACCATAAAATTAACTCTGGTATCGAGAGTCCAAAAAAATGCTGCGTTAGGCTCCAAAAAAGGAGTGTAGAGCATTTTTACCGCCACTGCAACTCTCGATACCAGAGTTGCTTACGGACGCGGCCAGCCTCAAAAACGTGCTCGTGCACGATTCTCCCATAGGAAACAATGGGGCTGTTTGAGCTGAAAAAAAACCTAACACCTGCAAAAAAGCCGCGTTCAGCTCCTAACGCAGCCCCATTGTTTCCTATGGGGAAACACTTCCCAAATCTGCACCTAACACTCTAACATGTACCCCGAGTCTAAACACCCCTTCCCTTACACTTATTAACCCCTAATCTGCCGCCCCCGCTATCGCTGACCCCTGCATTATATTATTAACCCCTAATCTTCCGCTCCGTAAACCGCCGCAACTTACATTATCCCTATGTACCCCTAATCTGCTGCCCCTAACACCGCCGACCCCTATATTATATTTATTCACCCCTAACCTGCCCCCCACAACGTCGCCGCCAGCTACTTACAATAATTAACCCCTAATCTGCCGACCGCAAAGCGCCGCCACCTCTGTTATCCTTATGTACCCCTAATCTGCTGCCCCTAACACCGCCGACCCCTGTATTATATTTATTAACCCCTAACCTGCCCCCCTCAACGTCGCCGCCAGCTACTTACACTTATTAACCCTTAATCTGCCGAGCGGACCTGAGCGCTACTATAATAAAGTTATTAACCCCTAATCCGCCTCACTAACCCTATCATAAATAGTATTAACCCCTAATCTGCCCTCCCTAACATCGCCGACACCTAACTTCAATTATTAACCCCTAATCTGACGACCGGAGCTCACCGCTACTATAATAAATGGATTAACCCCTAAAGCTAAGTCTAACCCTAACACTAACACCCCCCTAACTTAAATATAATTTACATCTAACGAAATTAATTAACTCTTATTAAATAAATTATTCCTATTTAAAGATAAATACTTACCTGTAAAATAAATCCTAATATAGCTACAATATAAATTATAATTACATTGTAGCTATTTTAGGATTAATATTTATTTTACAGGCAACTTTGTAATTATTTTAACCAGGTACAATAGCTATTAAATAGTTAAGAACTATTTAATAGTTACCTAGTTAAAATAATAACAAAATTACCTGTAAAATAAATCCTAACCTAAGTTATAATTAAACCTAACACTACCCTATCAATAAATTAATTAAATAAAATACCTACAATTACCTACAATTAACCTAACACTACACTATCAATAAATAAATTAAATACAATTCCTACAAATAACTACAATTACATAAACTAACTAAAGTACAAAAAATAAAAAAGAACTAAGTTACAAAAAATAAAAAAATATTTACAAACATAAGAAAAATATTACAACAATTTTAAACTAATTACACCTACTCTAAGCCCCCTAATAAAATAACAAAGACCCCCAAAATAAAAAAATGCCCTACCCTATTCTAAATTAATAGAGTTAAAAGCTCTTTTACCTTACCAGCCCTGAACAGGGCCCTTTGCGGGGCATGCCCCAAGAAAATCAGCTCTTTTGCCTGTAAAAAAAAACATACAAAACCCCCCCTCCAACATTACAACCCACCACCCACATAGCCCTAATCTAACCCAAACCCCCCTTAAATAAACCTAACACTAAGCCCCTGAAGATCTTCCTACCTTGTCTTCACCTCAACAGGTATCACCGATCCGTCCTGGCATCCGGTGCTGAAGAGGTCCAGAAGAGGCTCCAAAGTCTTCCTCCTATCCGGCAAGAAGAGGACATCCGGACCGGCAAACATCTTCATCCAAGCGGCATCTTCGATCTTCTTCCATCCGGTGCGGAGCGGGTCCATGTTGAAGCAGCCGACGCGGATCCATCCTCTTCTTCCGGCGTCTCCCGACGAATGACGGTTCCTTTAAGGGACGTCATCCAAGAT
This sequence comes from Bombina bombina, assembly GCF_027579735.1. Taxonomy (NCBI): domain Eukaryota; kingdom Metazoa; phylum Chordata; class Amphibia; order Anura; family Bombinatoridae; genus Bombina; species Bombina bombina. Next base: position 747,070,424 of record NC_069500.1, read on the forward strand.
GGCGTCCCTCGAATTCTGATTGGCTGATAGGATTCTATCAGCCAATCGGAATTAAGGTAGGAATATTCTGATTGGCTGATGGAATCAGCCAATCAGAATCAAGTTCAATCCGATTGGCTGATCCAATCAGCCAGTCAGATTGAGCTCGCATTCTATTGGCTGATCGGAACAGCCAATAGAATGCGAGCTCAATCTGATTGGCTGATTAGATCAGCCAATCGGATTGAACTTGATTCTGATTGGCTGATTCCATCAGCCAATCAGAATATTCCTACCTTAATTCCGATTGGCTGATAGAATCCTATCAGCCAATCGGAATTCGAGGGACGCCATCTTGGATGACGTCCCTTAAAGGAACCGTCATTCGTCGGGAGACGCCGGAAGAAGAGGATGGATCCGCGTCGGCTGCTTCAACATGGACCCGCTCCGCACCGGATGGAAGAAGATCGAAGATGCCGCTTGGATGAAGATGTTTGCCGGTCCGGATGTCCTCTTCTTGCCGGATAGGAGGAAGACTTTGGAGCCTCTTCTGGACCTCTTCAGCACCGGATGCCAGGACGGATCGGTGATACCTGTTGAGGTGAAGACAAGGTAGGAAGATCTTCAGGGGCTTAGTGTTAGGTTTATTTAAGGGGGGTTTGGGTTAGATTAGGGCTATGTGGGTGGTGGGTTGTAATGTTGGGGGGGGGTATTGTATGTTTTTTTTTACAGGCAAAAGAGCTGATTTTCTTGGGGCATGCCCCGCAAAGGGCCCTGTTCAGGGCTGGTAAGGTAAAAGAGCTTTTAACTCTATTAATTTAGAATAGGGTAGGGCATTTTTTTATTTTGGGGGTCTTTGTTATTTTATTAGGGGGCTTAGAGTAGGTGTAATTAGTTTAAAATTGTTGTAATATTTTTCTTATGTTTGTAAATATTTTTTTATTTTTTGTAACTTAGTTCTTTTTTATTTTTTGTACTTTAGTTAGTTTATGTAATTGTAGTTATTTGTAGGAATTGTATTTAATTTATTTATTGATAGTGTAGTGTTAGGTTAATTGTAGGTAATTGTAGGTATTTTATTTAATTAATTTATTGATAGGGTAGTGTTAGGTTTAATTATAACTTAGGTTAGGATTTATTTTACAGGTAATTTTGTTATTATTTTAACTAGGTAACTATTAAATAGTTCTTAACTATTTAATAGCTATTGTACCTGGTTAAAATAATTACAAAGTTGCCTGTAAAATAAATATTAATCCTAAAATAGCTACAATGTAATTATAATTTATATTGTAGCTATATTAGGATTTATTTTACAGGTAAGTATTTATCTTTAAATAGGAATAATTTATTTAATAAGAGTTAATTAATTTCGTTAGATGTAAATTATATTTAAGTTAGGGGGGTGTTAGTGTTAGGGTTAGACTTAGCTTTAGGGGTTAATCCATTTATTATAATAGCGGTGAGCTCCGGTCGTCAGATTAGGGGTTAATAATTGAAGTTAGGTGTCGGCGATGTTAGGGAGGGCAGATTAGGGGTTAATACTATTTATGATAGGGTTAGTGAGGCGGATTAGGGGTTAATAACTTTATTATAGTAGCGCTCAGGTCCGCTCGGCAGATTAAGGGTTAATAAGTGTAAGTAGCTGGCGGCGACGTTGAGGGGGGCAGGTTAGGGGTTAATAAATATAATACAGGGGTCGGCGGTGTTAGGGGCAGCAGATTAGGGGTACATAAGTATAACGTAGGTGGCGGTCGGCAGATTAGGGGTTAAAAAAATTTAATCGAGTTGCGGCGATGTGGGGGGACCTCAGTTTAGGGGTACATAGGTAGTTTATGGGTGTTAGTGTACTTTAGAGTACAGTTGTTAAGGGCTTTATGAACCGGCGTTAGCCCAGAAAGCTCTTAACTCCTGCTTTTTTTCTGCGGCTGGAGTTTTGTCGTTAGATGTCTAACGCTCACTTCAGAAACGACTCTAAATACCGGAGTTAGGAAGATCCCATTGAAAAGATAGGATACGCAATTGACGTAAGGGGATCTGCGGTATGGAAAAGTCGCGGCTGAAAAGTGAGCGTTAGACCCTATTTTGAGTGACTCCAAATACCGGAGTTAGCCTAAAATACAGCGTTAGGAGCCTCTAACGCTGGTTTTCACGGCTACCGCCAAACTCTAAATCTAGGCCATAGCCTTCTTAATGGATTTAGAAACAAAATCTCTTATGTTATCAGGAACACTCTGAGTATTAGATGTTGACGGAACAGCAACAGGTAATGTAACAGTACTAAAGGAAATATTATCTGCATTAGCAAGTTTGTCATGACAAACAGTACAAACAACAGCTGGAGGAACAGATACCAAAAGTTTACAGCAGATACACTTAGCTTTGGTAGCTCCAGCACCAGGCAGGGATATTCCAGAAGTATCTTCTGACTCAGCTTCAACGTGGGACATCTTGCAATATGTAATAGAAAAAACAACATATAAAGCAAAATTGATCAAATTCCTTAAATGACAGTTTCAGGAATGGGAAAAAAATGCCATAGAACAAGCTTCTAGCAACCAGAAGCCAAAATAATGAGACTTAAATAATGTGGAGACAATAGTGACGCCCATATTTTTTAAGCGCCAAAAAAGACGCCCACATTATTTGGCGCCTAAATGCTTTTGGCGCCAAAATGACGCCACATCCGGAACGCCGACACCTTTGGCGCAAAAAAAACGTCAAAAATGACGCAACTTCCGGCGACACGTATGACGCCGGAAACAAAAAAAAAATTTTGCGCCAAAAAAGTCCGCGCCAAGAATGACGCAATAAAATGAAGCATTTTCAGCCCCCGCGAGCCTAACAGCCCACAGGGAAAAGTCAAATTTTTAAGGTAAGAAAAAATGATTTATTCATATGCATTATCCCAAATATGAAACTGACTGTCTGAAATAAGGAATGTTGAACATCCTGAGTCAAGGCAAATAAATGTTTGAATACATATATTTAGAACTTTATATAAAAGTGCCCAACCATAGCTTAGAGTGTCACAGAAAATAAGACTTACTTACCCCAGGACACTCATCTACATGTAGTAGAAAGCCAAACCAGTACTGAAACGAGAATCAGTAGAGGAAATGGTATATATAAGAGTATATCGTCGATCTGAAAAGGGAGGTAAGAGATGAATCTCTACGACCGATAACAGAGAACCTATGAAATAGACCCCATAGAAGGAGATCACTGCATTCAAATAGGCAATACTCTCCTCACATCCCTCTGACATTCACTGCACGCTGAGAGGAAAACCGGGCTCCAACCTGCTGCGGAGCGCATATCAACGTAGAATCTAGCACAAACTTACTTCACCACCTCCATAGGAGGCAACGTTTGTAAAACTGATTTGTGGGTGTGGTGAGGGGTGTATTTATGGGCATTTTGGGGTTTGGGAAACTTTGCCCCTCCTGGTAGGAATGTATATCCCATACGTCACTAGCTCATGGACTCTTGCTAATTACATGAAAGAAAAATAAACACTAAATTACAAAAAATAAAAAACCACATTATCAAAAATAAAAACAAATTACTGCTAACCTAATAGCCTTATCAAAATAAAAAATCCCCTCAAAAGAAAAAAACCCTAGCCTACACTAAACTGACAATTGCCCCAGGAGGAGAAAAGTTTCCCAAACATCAAAATGCCTATAAATACACCCCTCACCACACCCACAATACAGTTTTACAAACTTTGCCTCCTATGGAGGTGGTGAAGTAAGTTTGTGCCTGATTTTCTTCGTTGATATGCACTTCTCAGCATTTTGAAGCCCGATTCCTCTCAGAGTACAGTGTTTGTCAGAGGGATGTGAAGGGAGTATCACCTATTGATTCTATGGTTTTCCTCACGGGAAATCTTTTCAAAGGTTCTCTGTTATCGGTCGTAGAGATTCGTTTCCTACCTCCCTTTTCAGATCGACGATATACTCTCATATTCCATTACCTCTACTGATACTGTTTCAGTACTAGTTTGGCTATCTGCTATATGTGGATGGGTGTCTTTCGGTAAGTATGTTTTCATTACTTAAGACACTCTCAGCTATGGTTTGGCACTTTATGTATTATTATAAAGTTTTAAATATATGAATTGTATTTATATTTGCCATGAGTCAGGTTTATGTATATTTCCTTTTTGCAGGCTATCAGTTTCAAAATTGGGAAACATATTTAGGAAGTTATTTTTTATTACCTGGGGTATAGTCTTTTCTTCAAATTTAGCATAAAACTCATAACTTAAGTGTAACAAAGTACACTAACGCCCATAAACTACCTATTCACCCCTAAGCCAAGGCCATCCCGCATTGCAAACACTATAATAAATTTATTAACCTCTAATCTGCCGCTCCGGACATTACCACCACTAGTAAAATGTATTAACCCCTCTTCCGCCATTTCCCGACATCATCGCCACTATAATAAACCTATTAACCCCTAAACCGCAGCCCTCCCACATCGCAAACACTAAGGATTATTAATCCCTAATCTGCCGTCCGCCCACACCGACGCTATAATAAACCTATTAAACCCTAAACCACAAGCCCCCACAACAAAATATACTATAATAAATTATTAACCCCTAAACCTCTGACCTCCCACATCACTAACTCTACATAAATATATTAACCCCTAAACCTAACCCTAACCCCCCTAATTTAAATATAATTAAAATAAAGCTAAATACACCTTACAATTATTAACTAAATAATTCCTATTTAAAAATAAATACATACTTACCTGTAAAATAAAACCTAAGCTAGCTACAATATTACTAATAGTTATATTGTATCTATCTTAGGTTTTATTTTTATTTCACAGGTAAGTTTGTATTTATTTTAACTAGGTAGACTAGTTAGTAAATAGTTATAAACTATTTACTAACTACCTAGTTAAAATAAATACAAACTTACCTGTGAAATAAAACCTAACCTGCCTTACACTAAAAACTAACATTACAATAAAATAAATTATTAAAATACAATTTTCTAAATTACAAAAAAAACACTAAATTACAAAAAATAAGAAAAGAAATAATCAAAAATAAAAACGAATTAATCTAATAGCCCTATCAAAATAAAAAAGCCCCCCAAAATAAAAAAACTCCTAGCCTACAATAAGCTACCAATGGCCCTTAAAAGGGCCTTTTGCAGGGCATTGCCCCAAAGATAACAGCTCTTTTACATAAATAAATAAATAACCCCCCAACAGAAAAACCACCACCCACCCAACCAAACCCCCTAAATAAAAACCTAAATAAATCTAAATAAACCTAATCTAACCATTGCCCTGAAAAGTGAGCAGCACTATGCTTTTTAGTTTTTCCCTGGTGGACATGTCATCTCCAACTTGGAGACTTCCATTGAGGAAGGACCTTCTACTTCAATTTCCCTTCCTTCATCCAAATCTAGTTTCTCTGAAGCTGACTGCTTGGAGATTGGACGCTTAATTTTATCCAAGCGTGGATTTTTGGAATTGGTTATTGAGACCATGATTCAGGCTCGTAAACCTGTGACTAGAAAGATTTACCATAAGATATGACGTAAATATCTATATTGGTGTGAATCCAAGGGCTACTCTTGGAGTAGTTAGGATTCCTAGAATTCTGTCCTTTCTCCAAGAAGGTTTGGAGAAGGGCTTATCGGCAAGTTATTTTGCAAATATTTTGCACATTAAGAACTCAGTGATTTATAGCGCTTGAATAATATAGAAGTCCTTTACTTAACCCCTTAATGACCGCAGCACTTTTCCATTTTCTGTCCGTTTGGGACCAAGGCTATTTTTACATTGTTGCGGTGTTTGTGTTTAGCTGTAATTTTCCTCTTACTCATTTACTGTAACCACATATACATTAAATTGACTTTCAAAAGATACCATAATTTTCATCATATCTTATAATTTACTATAAAAAACATTATAAAATATGAGGAAAAAATGGAAAAAAAACACATTTTTTCTAACTTTGACCCCCAAAATCTGTTACACATCTACAACCACCAAAAAACACCCATGCTAAATAGTTTCTAAATTTTGTCCTGAGTTTAGAAATACCCAATGTTTACATGTTCTTTGCTTTTTTGCAAGTTATAGGGCCATAAATACAAGTAGCACTTTGCTATTTCCAAACCACTTTTTTTCAAAATTAGCGCTAGTTACATTGGAACACTAATATCTTTCAGGAATCCCTGAATATCCATTGACATGTATATATTTTTTTTTAGAAGACATCCCAAAGTATTGATCTAGGCCCATTTTGGTATATTTCATGCCACCATTTCACCGCCAAATGCGATCAAATAAAAAAAAATGTTCACTTTTTCACAAATATTTTCACAAACTTTAGGTTTCTCACTGAAATTATTTACAAACAACTTATGCAATTATAGCATAAATGGTTGTAAATGCTTCTCTGGGATCCCCTTTGTTCAGAAATAGCAGACATATATGGCTTTGGCTTTGATTTTTGGTAATTAGAAGGCTGCTAAATGCCCCTGCGCAAAATACGTGTATTATGCCCAGCAGTGAAGGGGTTAATTAGGGAGCATGTAGGGAGCTTCTAGGGTTAATTTTAGCTTTAGTGTAGTGTAGTAGACAACCCCAAGTATTGATCTAGGCCCATTTTGGTATATTTCATGCCACCATTTCACCGCCAAATGCGATCAAATTAAAAAAAACGTAAATTTTTTCACAATTTTAGGTTTCTCACTGAAATTATTTACAAACAGCTTGTGCAATTATGGTACAAATGGTTGTAAATGCTTCTCTAGGATGCCCTTTGTTCAGAAATAGCAGACATATATGACTTTGGCGTTGCTTTTTGGTAATTAGAAAGTCGCTAAATGCTGCTGCGCATCACACGTGTATTATGGCTAGCAGTGAAGGGGTTAATTAGGTAGTGTGTAGGGAGATTGCAGGGTTAATTTTAGCTTTAGTGTAGAGTTCAGCCTCCCACCTGACACATCCCACCCCCTGATCCCTCCCAAACAGCTCCCTTCCCTCCCCCACCCCACTATTGTCCCCGCCATCTTAAGTACTTGCAGAAAGTCTGCCAGTACTAAAATAAAAGATTTATTTTTTTTAAAGGAAAAAAAAAAGCATATTTACATATGCTGTGTTTAGGATCCCCCCTTAGCCCCCAACCTCCCTGATCCCCCCCAAAACAGCTCTTTAAGCCTCCCCCTCTGCCTTATTGGGGGCCATCTTGGGTACTGGCAGCTGTCTGCCAGTACCCAGTTTGCACAATTAAATGTTTATTTTTTTAATTTTTTTTTTATTTTTTCTGTAGTGTAGCTTCCCCCCCCACGGACCAACCCCCACCACCTAAATAACGCCTAAGGGGTTTTTTTTTTAAATTATTGGTCCCACTTTTATTTTGGGACACATTTTTTTCTGTAGTGCAGCAGTCCCCACCCGGTCCCTGCCCCGGCGAGCGCCCCCTCGTGCACGTGCGCGCGCGCGCCCGGACTTCCACGCCCACGATCCCGCCCCCCTCCACATGACCAGGGCCATCTATGGCCGCCACCCACCTCCCACACCGGCTCCCACCCACCAACGATACCGGCCATCGATGTCCAGTGCAGAGAGGGCCACACTCTGCATCGGATGGCCATCTAAGGTTATTGCAGGATGCCTCCATATCGAGGCATCACTGCAATAACCGGAAAGCAGCTGGAAGCGAGCAGGATCGCTTCCAGCTGCTTTCCACACCGAGGACGTGCAGGGTACATCCTCAGGCGTTAACTGCCTTTTTTCTGAGGACGTACCCTGCACGTCCTCGGTCATTAAGGGGTTAAAGGTGTATGTAAAGTTCTTAATATACGTATCCTTATCGTAGGTATAGCAAACAGATACAAATGTTGTAGGCAAAATACATGGACAAATTTGACCCAATAGATTGCAGCCAAATAGTTGGATTAAGAGAGTCCAGATTTATAAATGGCTTTATAAGGGGCTTTATAGCAGGTTGTATTATCCTCAAAGGAGTGCCACACTAAAAACGGACTGCTACACCTCTGTGTGCCTACCTTGATTCAGTCTGGAAACTTTCCGGGCATTTAGCTGGGCACAGGTGTCTGTGTAGCTCCGTCTAGTTGGTTTTCCGGGTTGATGACGTCACTGTATGTATACACTACTATAGGGAGTAGTTCCATGACGTTCTCTTATATCCTTACTCTGCGCAGAGTGTTAAGTAGAATCTTTTTGAGAGAAATCAAGTCCCTTTTGAATCCGTTTGAATCCTTCGACTGGATATTGTGGCTTCAATATCAGCAACTTCTATTCATACCATCAACACGTTTCGCCGTTTTACACAGCTTTTTCAAGATGGTTCAAGGCTGTATAAAGTGTCTTTATATACATACACCTGATAGGTGATTGGTTAACCAATCCGCTTTAAGATTTGTAAAGGTGGATACTTTTAAGGTGGATTTTCAAAGCGCTATTTTCTACATATATATTCTAAAAAGTTTAAAACGCATATTAGTTTGTGCAATATGCATCTATCAATACATCTCCCTATATAAATATTATTAAATATAGAAACAATTACAAAATATTAAATACGGTTCAGGGTTATAACATATTATAGTGCATATATACGGTATTAGTATGTGTAATATCCATCTATCAATATGTCTCATTATACAAATATTAAATATTATTAAATATACAATTCCAAAATGTTAAAGTAAGGTTCAGGGTTTTGACATATGGTAATATAGTGCATATATAGACAATGTGTCCTAATATGAGCAAAGTGAAAACTTCTTATTCTTCATATAATTTACATATCTGTTCATAGGGGCCTGTTAAAAATTAGATACCATAAATGGTGTTAAATCGATATTAACAAACGTTATCTATGAACACATACTACTATATATTGGATTGGTGAACCTAAATTAATCCAAAACAAACGGATTAAAGTTTAGTTCCGAGTTTAGACCTTTTGGGTATAATGTTTTTAGTTCGTAAATTAGTTCAGCCTCCTTTCTTAATAATAATTGATCAAAATCCCCTCCTCATCAATGTTTTTGACTTTGCATAGTCCCCAGTATTTTAAGCCTTTGATGTTATTTTGATGTTTAATCCTAAAGTGTTCACAAAGGCGAGTTTCCTGATCTCCCTTTTTTATTAAGTTAAGGTGCTCTCTGATTCTAGTGCGTAGAGTCCTAGATGCCTCTCCTAAGTTTTGTTTTTCACACGAACATTGAATCAGGTATATGACCCCTTTATCATTGCATCTTATTGTGTCCTTAATTTTATAGTCCTTGCCTGTACTTGTAGAGGAGTATCTTTTACACTTGGTACTGTGTTGGCAGGCTTTGCAACTGTAACATGGAAAATATCCACGTAGTTTATTCCCTAGAAGGTCTTTATCATGTAATTTTCGTTGTTGTGTTTGCTTAAAATCACTTGGGGCAAGGATGCTTTTTATGTTAGCCGCTTTTCTATAAATAACGGTGGGTTTTTCAGCTACTAAGTCACCTATAATTGGATCTGACCTAATGAGGTACCAATGTTTGTTTAGTATTTTTGCCAATGGCTTATAGTGACAATTATAATTAGTAACAAAAGGTACTTTTAGGACTTATTTGGTTACAATCTCTGTAGTAAGTTTTTTGTTAAGGGTATCTTTCCTTTCTATGTTCCTAACTGTGAAAATAGTTGTTTTTAGGACCTCTGGATTGTATCCTTTTTCTAGGAATCTATTCTCTAAAATCTCTACTTGTGAATCATAATCAGATGCTTAAGAACAATTTCGCCTTATTCTAAGGAATTGTACTTTGGGGATGTTCTCTATCCAGTGTTTCAAGTGGCAGCTATTTGCTGGAATATAGTTATTGGCATCTACAGCTTTAAAGTGATTTTTTTGTATTTAATTCCCCTTGGTCTATGTATATATCTAGATCTAAAAAGGTTATCATTTGTTGACTAATGGTGTATGTGAATTTCAAATTTAAATCATTGGGGTTCATGTCTTCAAAGAATGTTATCAAACTCTCTCCACTGCCTCTCCAGATGATTAGAATGTCATCAATGGGGCGTGTCCTAGCAGCCGCCATAGCCAGACACACAATTCAGGAGCTCCAGGCCTTATAACGGTTATATGCAGTTTATTCATTTTACACACTAAGATTGCGATCTATTTTCAGTGATACTAGCTTTGTGAAGTGGAGCCAGACTGACTGATACCTTTTTTATGCGGGTTGTACCTACGGAGCTAATATTTAAGATATCTAGGTTGGCATGGTGGCGGCCTTTTTACTTTAGCTTATTCCCCCCCCCCGGTCTGCCGGGTAATGCAGATTCCTGTCACTGCTAACACTAGGGGATGACATAGTTCGTCAAAATGGAAGAGTCTATGGTTAACAGGGTGCAGGACCTCTTGGCCTCTTTGGCGCAGAGGGTGAACGACAGCTTTGCCCATCTTATTTTCCTCACGATTGCCAGCTCACAACAGGCAACCATACCAGGAGAAGAAAATAGCGTTCACAATGGAGCACAACACGCAGCATCACAGTTTGCGGTCTCCTCTCTGCTTAGTGAAGGCTACTGTATACCTGTCAGATCCAGGGGTGACACCTTTCGCAGAGCAGAGGGAAGGTTACATGCAGAAGCAGAGAATTTAAATCTCGGGTATGGTATATACCCCTCTAGTTACTGGGACTGAGGGAGCCCCTGTGGGGAAGCAGACACTAGCGCGGGTGGATGCGGCTGACTGCCCGGCGCTATATACAGAGACACTCAAGGCACCGGTGATGACCGGAGGCTTACAGTCTTCTGCGGGGTCTCCTGCAGATGGGACGGATAGGACCCTGATCACTCATGCTTACCTAGGATCCAGGTTTTTGACAACCAAGTTATATCTAGGGGGTTACTCTCGAAGACATCCTCTCTCCACCTGCTTCTGCATGAACTTTTATTATCACAGCTGCGAGTGCAACAAAACCCGGAGGGGAATTGGGTAACTTTTCTTCGCTATAAGCAGCCACAGTGTTCCAGTCCCTCATAAGTTCATGATAACTTTTTAGCTGGCTATCTAAATATGAGCCTGGGCTGCTAGCAATATAAAACCAGTCCCAGTGAAGGTACCTTTGCTTAGGTTCTACTAGAGACAAATACAGTATGCTGGACAATGTGTTCTAATTATGCTTTAAACCTGCAGTCTGTTATATTATAGGTTTCAGCTCCCCTTCTGTCAATAATGAGTATCTAACAGGATGTTTAGTTAGGGGATTGGGCATTTAACATCATTAGCATAACTCAATTTGAGTATTCAGCATCCACAATTATTGGAGGGTCCAGGTAAATAGTGTATAAACAATATGTGTCTTTAGTGTTACCCTTACTGCAGATCCTCCTATTCAGGAGTCCCACACAAAGATAACAATAGCTCTTTCTTGTGGAGCAAGCTACCCTCAAATATATGTGTGAGTTTACACTTTCTCTAAACACATACTCATTCATTCTAGTTCCATTCATACTTTAGATTGGGGGGGGGAGGCTGGATTCATACATTCTACTTAATTAAGCTGTCCTTTATCTTCTGAGCAGGGGTCCTGAATTAAAAGCTGGTGGAGTTGTTACCTGCTGGAGGGTGGAGGAGAACAGGAAGGGGTCATGTGTTGGGTCCTGCCAATGCACTGTATATTAATTTTTCCCCCTAGCTCAAATTCTTTATCATAGTACATATACTTTACAATCATTCACCCAATATGGTGAATTTTTCAGCGGTATTAACCCGCTACTTTGCACCTACACACACAAGAATACAAATATGTGTTACCTCTCATGCACAAGAGCTTGATATGGCTTACAATGGGCCATTTTAAAGTTTAATACTAATAGGCAGCAATTCACACTCCATAGGTATCCGTGTTAAGTTATCCTATAATCTAAAAAGAAGTATCAAGCTATTGTTTTTTATACTCCAAGATATAAATTGACAATAGAGATATGTTGTCTTTAGTTTGGTCAAATGGGTAATTTTATTATTTGTTTTTTTTTAGTGGAGCTAACGTGTTGTTTGTTTGACATTGTCGTTTTGAACATTTCCTATTTTCACTCTAAAAGTATGACAAGGTATAATGTATGTTGTTATTATATGAAATGCCTCAATAAAAAGTTTTGAATAAAAAAAAAAAAGAATGTCATCAATATACCGTTTGAATAGCACGAGGTTTGCACCTAGTCTATGCTCATGGATGAACTGTTGTTCCCATTTTCCCATGAATAAGTTGGCATAGCTAGATGCAAACCTTGTGCCCATCGTGGTTCCTTGAACTTGTAGATATAAATTGTCATTGAAGGTGAATATATTGTTGGTTAGAATGAAGTTAATACATTCTAGGATAAAATGGTTATGTTTATATTGTATATCATTTTCATTCCTTAAAAACCATTTAACTGCAGCAATGCCTTTATCGTGTTTTATACTCGTATAAAGGGAGCTAACATCACTTGTAGTCAATATGTAGTCTTCTTGCCATTCTAGATCTTTAAGAATATTTAAGAATATTTAAAACTTCAGTAGTGTCTTTTAAATAAAAAGGTAGTTGTTGTACATATCCCTGCAATTGTCTGTCTATATTTTGTGAAAGATTGGAGCTTATGGAGGATATCCCTGATATTATTGGGCGTCCTGGTGGGTCTATTGTGGATTTTGGGTAAAAAGTAAAACATTGCCATTTTAGGAAATTTCTGATATATAAAATTAAATTCTTTTGAATTTATCAGTTTTTCTTCTTTAGCCCTCTTTAGTATAGTGTGTAGTTTTGATTAATATTTTTGTAGAGTTCAGTTTCAATTTCTGATATGTATCAGTATCATTCAAAAGGCGATTGGCTTCTGCTATGTATTTCACTGTGTCCATGATAACTATCCCACCGCCTTTGTCCGCCGGTTGGATAGTTATATCTTTATCTTTCTGTAAATTGGCTAGAATATCTCTTTCTTTCTTAGTCATATTATATCTAATCTTTTTATTATCTTCAGTTTTTATTTTGTCTACTTCTGATGAAACTAGCTTCTCAAAAACTTCAATATTACTTCCTTTATTGAATGCTGGATAGAACTTTGATTTTGGCTTAAGATTAGTATAAGCGATCTCATTATGGGTATTCTCTGTCATAGTGAACTGTTTTTCTATTGGATTTTTAATGAAATGTCTCTTCAAAGTTAACAGCCTAACAAATTTTTTGATATGGATGTGGGTTTCGAATTTATTTAATTTTGCTGTTGGTGCGAAGGTGAGACCTAACTTCAAAACTTTGTTTTCATCTTCTGAGAGTGTTTTCTGACTTAAATATATTTGTTTTATCTATTTCCATTTCTTTTTGGACTGTGTGTCTTTTTCTACTTCCTCTGACTCCTCTAGGCTTCTTTTTATTCTTTTTCTTTGATCTAATGGTGTTCTTACCCCTAAAAAAATCAAATGATGTGCTTGGTCTGATTCTATCATTTTCACCCTGTGTTTCTCTTATTGTGTCGTGATAGGTTTCTATCGGATTGAATCTATTTCTTAAAGGAATAGTCCATTCCTTCTTCCTATGTCTTAGTTTATTCTCATTGTGAAAGTGATGATTATAGTTTTGAAACTGGTGGTTATAATTATATCGATCTCTATTATAGTGCTCTCCGTTATAGTGATCTCTATAGTGATGATCGCATGTGTTATAGTTTGGTCTATCAGAATCAGTGGCTCTATTAACATATTGTCTTTCTTCATTTCTATTTTCTTTTCGAATAGGGTATCTGTTATTAGATCGATTCCTATGACTAAGATATCTATCGTTATATTCACTGTTATCTTGCCACTCATGATTCTTATTTTGGTGTGAAAATCGTGTTTGTCTAGGTGTGAAGTGATAATCTTTTTCTCCCTGTGTCCATTCTGTGTGATTGGAGTTAAATCTACCCATATTATATGATCTGGGTTTGTATCTGTCCTCTTTATGGTACCATTTTGTATGGTTTGGGTTTAAATTCTGTTCATTTTGTCTCTGTCCTCTATTATTATATCTCCATTCTAAATTAGTGTGTCTATTTTGCAATGTCGGTTTATTTCGATTAGTGTTGTTATTCCCCTCAAATTTATTTGGTTCATGAGTCTTAGCATTCTCATTTATTTCAGTAGATGATACATTTCTTTGGTAATCATGCTGGTCTCTATTGAATTTACGCCATTTTACTGTTTGTATATTTTTATTAGTTTCAGTTAACTTGTCAATGATCCATTTTTGTTTATTTTTAAAGAGATCACTTTCTTTATGTATTTCAATTTTCTCTCTTATGGCATCTATTTTACTTTTTGAGTCATCTAGACTTATAACTCTTGATTTTTTTATTACTTCTATTAACCCAAAGGAGGCTATTTCTAAGATATCAAACCATTCTATTTTATGTTCATCATTTAATTCAAATGTACATCTCTTTTCTAATCTCAAACCTCTCTGTATCATTTTTGAGGTTACATATTTTTCCAAGAACGTTAGTTCAGTTTTTTGTTTTAATTCTTTAATTAATAGATTTTCTAAACTAGACATTAATTCTCCTAAGTCTGTTGTACTAAAGTCAAAGTTAGCATAGTTCCCTGAACTCACACTTGTTAGTAGTTGTTCTCTTAATGAGAATATTTCCATCTTAATATATATACCTGCAGTGAGCACTTATATTGGGAAGTTTGGTTTAGTAGTTGAGATAGGAATGTAAAATGGTGCGCAAGTACACCCCTGCACATATACTAATCTGCTCCCAAAAAAACTGAATAGATAAAAAAAGAGTATATAAAAAAGAGAATGTGTATATGTGCGCTAGACAGCTAAGGGGTTAAAGAATATTAGATCAGACTAGTGTCTATATTGTAGCCACCTGATGAAAATGAACACCAATTCAGAATACAGGGAGTGCAGAATTATTAGGCAAGTTGTATTTTTGAGGATTAATTTTATTATTGAACAACAACCATGTTCTCAATGAACCCAAAAAACTCATTAATATCAAAGCTGAATAGTTTTGGAAGTAGTTTTTAGTTTGTTTTTAGTTATAGCTATTTTAGGGGGATATCTGTGTGTGCAGGTGACTATTACTGTGCATAATTATTAGGCAATTTAACAAAAAACAAATATATACCCATTTCAATTATTTATTTTTACCAGTGAAACCAATCTAACATCTCAACATTCACAAATATACATTTCTGACATTCAAAAACAAAACAAAAACAAATCAGTGACCAATATAGCCACCTTTCTTTGCAAGGACACTCAAAAGCCTGCCATCCATGGATTCTGTCAGTGTTTTGATCTGTTCACCATCAACATTGCGTGCAGCAGCAACCACAGCCTCCCAGACACTGTTCAGAGAGGTGTACTGTTTTCCCTCCTTGTAAATCTCACATTTGATGATGGACCACAGGTTCTCAATGGGGTTCAGATCAGGTGAACAAGGAGGCCATGTCATTAGATTTTCTTCTTTTATACCCTTTCTTGCCAGCCACGCTGTGGAGTACTTGGACGCGTGTGATGGAGCATTGTCCTGCATGAAAATCATGTTTTTCTTGAAGGATGCAGACTTCTTCCTGCACCACTGCTTGAAGAAGGTGTCTTCCAGAAACTGGCAGTAGGACTGGGAGTTGAGCTTGACTCCATCCTCAACCCGAAAAGGCCCCACAAGCTCATCTTTGATGATACCAGCCCAAACCAGTACTCCACCTTGCTGGCGTCTGAGTCGGACTGGAGCTCTCTGCCCTTTACCAATCCAGCCACGGGCCCATCCATCTGGCCCATCAAGACTCACTCTCATTTCATCAGTCCATAAAACCTTAGAAAAATCAGTCTTGAGATATTTCTTGGCCCAGTCTTGACGTTTCAGCTTGTGTGTCTTGTTCAGTGGTGGTCGTCTTTCAGCCTTTCTTACCTTGGCCATGTCTCTGAGTATTGCACACCTTGTGCTTTTGGGCACTCCAGTGATGTTGCAGCTCTGAAATATGGCCAAACTGGTGGCAAGTGGCATCTTGGCAGCTGCACGCTTGACTTTTCTCAGTTCATGGGCAGTTATTTTGCGCCTTGGTTTTTCCACACGCTTCTTGCGACCCTGTTGACTATTTTGAATGAAACGCTTGATTGTTCGATGATCACGCTTCAGAAGCTTTGCAATTTTAAGAGTGCTGCATCCCTCTGCAAGATATCTCACTATTTTTTACTTTTCTGAGCCTGTCAAGTCCTTCTTTTGACCCATTTTGCCAAAGGAAAGGAAGTTGTCTAATAATTATGCACACCTGATATAGGGTGTTGATGTCATTAGACCACACCCCTTCTCATTACAGAGATGCACATCACCTAATATGCTTAATTGGTAGTAGGCTTTCGAGCCTATACAGCTTGGAGTAAGACAACATGCATAAAGAGGATGATGTGGTCAAAATACTCATTTGCCTAATAATTCTGCACTCCCTGTAATATAAAAAGCTAGTATTTATTGCTAAGCAATATTCTAAAATGATAAAAAGTATATAACATGCATAAATCTATTAAAAACATACAACTCAATATTAAAAAATTCCTAATATATGACCGGTCATACTCATAATTATTGGTATCCACCTTATTTTGCAAATATTTTGCACATTAAGAACTCAGCGATTTATAGCGCTTGAATAATATAGAAGTCCTTTACTTAAAGGTGTATGTAAAGTCCTTAATATGCGTATCCTTATCGTAGGTATAGCAAACAGATACAAATGTTGTAGGCAAAATACGTGGACAAATTTGACCCAATAGATTGTAGCCAAATAGTTGGATGAGAGAGTCCAGATTTATAAATGGCTTTATAAAGGGCTTTATAGCAGGTTGTATTATCCTCAAAGGAGAACCACACTAAAAACGGACTGCTACACCTCTGTGTGCCTACCTTGATTCCGTCTGGAAACTTTCCGGGTGTTTAGCTGGGCACAGGTGTCTGTGCAGCTCCATCTAGTTGGTTTTCCAGGTTGATGACGTCACTGTCTGTATACACTACTATGGGAAGTAGTTCCGTGACGTTCTCTTATATCCTTACTCTGCACAGAGTGTTAAGTAGAATCTTTTTGAGAGAAATCAAGTCCCTTTTGAATCCATTTCAATCCTTCGACTGGATATTGTGGCTTCAATATAAGCAACTTCTATTCATACCATCAACGCGTTTCGCCGTTTTACACAGCTTTTTCAAGATGATTCAAGGCTGTATTAAGTGTCTTTATATACATACACCTGATAGGTTTAATTTAATTGCTACTTATGTCATTTTATTTTATTGCTAAAAAATAAAGCAGTTTATTTTAAAATATTTAAAGGAACAGTAACTTTTTTTGTGAGATATTTTTTACTAAAATATCAAAATTCTATCTAATTATTCAGTTGTTTTGGGGTGAATACAGATGGACCAAGAGGCCCTGCAAGATGTTACATGTTCTTTATGTTTTGATGCTAATGTTGAACCACCTATCCCTTTCTGTTTCTCATGTATTGAGAGGATTTTACATTATAGGGAAATACTTTTTTCTAAGCCAACATTGTCCAGGGTGGATGCTGTTCAGGAGCCTTCTGACAGTGTTCAAAATTTGCCGCAGCTTTCTCCTCAGGTGTCCCAAAACGTAGCGTCCATACAGCCAGTGCCCTGTGTTTCCTCCATTACTCCGTCTGGAGTTACTTTGCAAGACATCGCTTCTCTCATGTCCTCTGTGGTTTCTGATGTGTTGTCTGCTTTTCCCATGCTGCAGGGAAAGCACAAGAGGAAAAGTAAACAATCAGTAAGTTAGGTTACTGATACAGCTGTTGCTATTTCAAATACACCCTCCCAGAAGCCTGAGGAGGAGGATATTTCAGTAGCATCTGAAGGTGAAATCTCAGACTCGGTGTAATTCCTCCTGCTGATACTGAAGTTGTATCCTTCAGGTTTAAGCTAGAACACCTCAGTTTGTTTTAGCTACCCTGGACGACACCGACACTACTGTCGTAGTAAATCCTAAGAAGTCTAGTAAACTAAACAAGTATTTTTATGTGCCCTCCATGGTGGAGGTATTTCCTGTACCAGATAGGGCTACAGAAATCATTGCTAAGGAATAGGAGAGACCGGGTATTCCATTTTCTTCATCCCCCATTTTTAAAAAGATGTTTCCTATAGAAGATTTTATCAAGGAATCTTGGCAGACGGTACCTAAGGTGAAAGTGGCAATTTCCACACTAGTCAAGAGAACAACTATTCCAATAGAGGATAGTTGTTCCTTTAAGGATCCTATGAACAAAAAGTTAGAGGGGTTACTCAAGAAGATGTATGTACACCAGGGTTTACAATGGCAACCCGCAGTTTGTTTCGCTACGGTCACTAGTGCGGCCGGATATTGTTTTGATGCATTGTCTGATTCCCTTTGGACAGATACTCCCCTCGAAGAAATCCAGGATAGGATTAAGGCCCTTAAGTTGGTCAACTCCCTTATTACAGATGCTTCCCTTCAGGTTATTACACTGGGAGCTAAGATTTCAGGTTTTGCCGTTTTGCCATTCTGGCTCGCAGAACTTTATGGTTAAAATCT
Organism: Bombina bombina; assembly: GCF_027579735.1. Taxonomy (NCBI): domain Eukaryota; kingdom Metazoa; phylum Chordata; class Amphibia; order Anura; family Bombinatoridae; genus Bombina; species Bombina bombina. The sequence continues at coordinate 747,089,004 of NC_069500.1, forward strand.
TAGTCTGCGGATGTGTCATCTAAGTCTAAACTTTTGGCGATTCCTTACAAGGGAAAGACCTTGTTTAGTCCTGGTTTGACCCTTCATACAGCGGGTTAGGGACCGGAGCCCCGCTGTAAAGTGAAAACCGCCTTAAAGTGAAACAAGGCAGTTTTAGCTTTCCTTTCACTTGCCAGTGTGCTTAAAAACATGTTTAAACTAACTTATATTAGGTGTGCAATAGTGCTAAGTTTAGTTTAACACTCGCACAGCACAGTATTCAATAAATACTGCACCTGTAAAATAGTGACAATCACTGTAGTACAATTTGCCAGAGTATAGCACTGAGACACAGATTGCACTGTAATGCTGTAAACAGAATGAACTAAGCATAACAAAATGGTGCCAGTCACTTTTCTTGTAATCTCACAAAGATTACAGCACTATTTTAAAATCCTTGAAACTTCAGCTCCACAAAGCGCTGTATTAGCGAAGCGCTGTAAAGTGAAGCGCTATAAAGTGAGGTATACCTGTAGTTGCAATGTGGGTGGGAGACGGATTAAGGGTTAATAGGTTTATTATAGTATTTGTTATGCGAGGGGGTGGGGGTTTAGGGGTTAATAGGTAGTTTATGGGTGTTAGTGTACTTTGTTTTGTGAAACATTGAAACAATTTTGTTTTGCAAAATCCATAACTGCTGGTCTTCGATTGCGGAATGGATCGTTGCGGTATAAGCTATAACGCTAGCTGAATAGCCTTACCACACAACTTGTAATACAGGTGAGCTGACTATTCTGCACGCAAAGGCCAATTTTTCAGCAGTAAAGCCATGCTGCACAACTTGTAATCTCGCTCATTGTGAGTAATACATACCATCTGATACAAGATAAGAGAGTATATATACAGAGACAATTTTAAGTTGTTCTCCTACTATGAGTGTAAGTTTTGAAAATACTGTAAATATACAGAAATATAGAGTCAAATATTCGATGCAGAATAAATAACAGCCAGAGGCCTAGATTTGGAGTTCGGCGGTAGCCGTCAAAACCAGCGTTAGAGGCTCCTAACGCTGGTTTTGGCCGCCCGCTGGTATTTGGAGTCAGTGATTAAAGGGTCTAACGCTCACTTTTCAGCCGCGACTTTTCCATACCGCAGATCCCCCTACGCCATTTGCGTATCCTATCTTTTCAATGGGATCTTTCTAACGCTGGTATTTAGATTCGTTTCTGAAGTGAGCGTTAGAGCTCTAACGACAAAACTCCAGCCGCCTGAAAATAGCAGGAGTTAAGAGCTTTCTGGCTAACGCCGGTTCATAAAGCTCTTAACTACTGTACCCTAAAGTACACTAACACCCATAAACTACCTATGTACCCCTAAACCGAGCTCCCCCCACATCGCCGCCACTCGATTAAAATTTTTAACCCCTAATCTGCCGACCGCCACCTACGTTATACTTATGTACCCCTAATCTGCTGCCCCTAACCCCGCCGACCCCTATATTATATTTATTAACCCCTAACTTGCCCCCCACAACGTCGCCACCAGCTACTTAAAATAATTAACCCCTAATCTTCCGACCGCAAATCGCCGCCACCTACGTTATCCCTATGTACCCCTAATCTGCTGCCCTAACATCGCCGACCCCTATATTATATTTATTAACCCCTAATCTGCCCCCCTCAACGTCGCCGACACCTGCCTACATTTATTAACCCCTAATCTGCCGAGCGGACCTGAGCGCTACTATAATAAAGTTATGAACCCCTAACCCGCCTCACTAACCCTATCATAAATAGTATTAACCCCTAATCTGCCCTCCCTAACATCGCCGACACCTAACTTCAATTATTAACCCCTAATCTGCCGAGCGGAGCTCACCGCTATTCTAATAAATTGATTAACCCCTAAAGCTAAGTCTAACCCTAACACTAACACCCCCCTAAGTTAAATATAATTTTTATCTAACGAAATAAATTAACTCTTATTAAATAAATGATTCCTATTTAAAGCTAAATACTTACCTGTAAAATAAATCCTAATATAGCTACAATATAAATTATAATTATATTATAGCTATTTTAGGATTAATATTTATTTTACAGGCAACTTTGTAATTATTTTAACCAGGTACAATAGCTATTAAATAGTTAAGAACTATTTAATAGTTACCTAGTTAAAATAATAACAAATTTACCTGTAAAATAAATCCTAACCTAAGATATAATTAAACCTAACACTACCCTATCAATAAAATAATTAAATAAACTACCTACAATTACCTACAATTAACCTAACACTACACTATCAATAAATTAATTAAACACAATTCCTACAAATAAATACAATTAAATAAACTAGCTAAAGTACAAAAAATAAAAAAGAACTAAGTTACAGAAAATAAAAAAATATTTACAAACATAAGAAAAATATTACAACAATTTTAAACTAATTACACCTACTCTAAGCCCCCTAATAAAATAACAAAGCCCCCCAAAATAAAAAATTCCCTACCCTATTCTAAATTAAAAAAGTTACAAGCTCTTTTACCTTACCAGCCCTGAACAGGGCCCTTTGCGGGGCATGCCCCAAGAATTTCAGCTCTTTTGCCTGTAAAAGAATAAATACAATACCCCACCCCCAACATTACAACCCACCACCCACATACCCCTAATCTAACCCAAACCCCCCTTAAATAAACCTAACACTAAGCCCCTGAAGATCTTCCTACCTTGTCTTCACCATCCAGGTTCACCGATCCGTCCTGAAGAGCTCCTCCGATGTCCTGATCCAAGCCCAAGCGGGGGCTGAAGAGGTCCATGATCCGGTCAAAGTCTTCATCCAAGCGGGGCAGAAGAGGATCTTCCATCCGATTGAAGTCATCATCCAGGCGGCATCTTCTATGGTCTTCCATCCGGAGCGAAGCGGCAGGATCCTGAAGACCTCCAGCGCGGAACATCCATCCGGATCGACGACTGAACGACGAATGACTGTTCCTTTAAGGGACGTCATCCAAGATGGCGTCCCTCGAATTCCGATTGGCTGATAGGATTCTATCAGCCAATCGGAATTAAGGTAGGAATTTTCTGATTGGCTGATGGAATCAGCCAATCAGAATCAAGTTCAATCCGATTGGCTGATCCAATCAGCCAATCAGATTGAGCTTGCATTCTATTGGCTGTTCCGATCAGCCAATAGAATGCGAGCTCAATCTGATTGGCTGATTGGATCGGCCAATCGGATTGAACTAGATTCTGATTGGCTGATTCCATCAGCCAATCAGAAAATTCCTACCTTAATTCCGATTGGCTGATAGAATCCTATCAGCCAATCGGAATTCGAGGGACGCCATCTTGGATGACGTCCCTTAAAGGAACAGTCATTCGTCGTTCAGTCGTCGGTCCGGATGGATGTTCCGCGCTGGAGGTCTTCAGGATCCTGCCGCTTCGCTCCGGATGGAAGACCATAGAAGATGCCGCCTGGATGATGACTTCAATCGGATGGAAGATCCTCTTCTGCCCCGCTTGGATGAAGACTTTGACCGGATCATGGACCTCTTCAGCCCCCGCTTGGGCTTGGATCAGGACATCGGAGGAGCTCTTCAGGACGGATCGGTGAACCTGGATGGTGAAGACAAGGTAGGAAGATCTTCAGGGGCTTAGTGTTAGGTTTATTTAAGGGGGGTTTGGGTTAGATTAGGTGTATGTGGGTGGTGGGTTGTAATGTTGGGGGGGGGTATTGTATTTATTCTTTTACAGGCAAAAGAGCTGAAATTCTTGGGGCATTCTAATTGTAGGTAATTGTAGGTAGTTTATTTAATTATTTTATTGATAGGGTAGTGTTAGGTTTAATTATATCTTAGGTTAGGATTTATTTTACAGGTAAATTTGTTATTATTTTAACTAGGTAACTATTAAATAGTTCTTAACTATTTAATAGCTATTGTACCTGGTTAAAATAATTACAAAGTTGCCTGTAAAATAAATATTAATCCTAAAATAGCTACAATATAATTATAATTTATATTGTAGCTATATTAGGATTTATTTTACAGGTAAGTATTTAGCTTTAAATAGGAATCATTTATTTAATAAGAGTTAATTTATTTCGTTAGATGTAAATTATATTTAAGTTCGGGGGGTGTTAGTGTTAGGGTTAGACTTAGCGTTAGGGGTTAATCCATTTATTAGAATAGCGGTGAGCTCCGCTCGGAAGATTAGGGGTTAATAATTGAAGGTAGGTGTCGGCGATGTTAGGGAGGGCAGATTAGGGGTTAATACTATTTATGATAGGGTTAGTGAGGCGGATTAGGGGTTAATAACTTTATTATAGTAGCGCTCAGGTCCGCTCGGCAGATTAGGGGTTAATAAGTGTAGGCAGGTGTCGGCGACGTTGAGGGGGGCAGATTAGGGGTTAATAAATATAATATAGGGGTCGGCGATGTTAGGGGCAGCAGATTAGGGGTACATAGGGATAACGTAGGTTGTGGCGGTTTACGGAGCGGCAGATTAGGGGTTAAAAAAAATATGCAGGGGTCAGCGATAGCGGGGGCGGCAGATTAGGGGTTAATAAGTGTAAGGTTAGGGGTGTTTAGACTCGGGGTACATGTTAGGGTGTTAGGTGCAGACGTAGGAAGTGTTTCCCCATAGGAAACAATGGGGCTGCGTTAGGAGCTGAACGCTGCTTTTTTGCAGGTGTTAGGTTTTTTTCCAGCTCAAACAGCCCCATTGTTTCCTATGGGAGAATCGTGCACGAGCACGTTTTTGAGGCCGGCCGCGTACGTAAGCAACTCTGGTATCGAGAGTTGCATTTGCGGTAAAAATGCTCTACGCTCCTTTTTTGGAGCCTAACGCAGCATTTGTTTGAACTCTCGATACCAGAGTTAATTTTATGGTGCGGCCAGAAAAAAGCCCGCGGAGCGTTAACAGCCCTTTTACCGCCAAACTCCAAATCTAGGCCATAGTCTGTTAGAACGAATAGTGAGTACACAGATAATCCTCCAATGAGATCTAAGGCAGAACTAGTTCTGATGTCAGACAGCGTGTGATTGGTTCAAAGTAACACAAGCCCAGAAAAGACAATAACGTCACCACAGGTGGTGTTGGACGAGCTGATAAATAACCACGCTGAACGTCGCGCCGTACCTTTTGAGAAAGCTATGCTGTGGCGAAACATGTTAGGGAAAAGTGAGTCTTAATGCTATAAGCATTTTTTAACTAGCAGGGTGTTGTTGGTTGTTGAATGTGCAAAGGTTGATAATATAAGCATTGCCCCACTATGGATGGCGATATATAGCCAAATAATAAATTGGACAAATAAATAGTGAGCAGCAATCCAATTACATTTAATCGTTATTCAAACAGCAGCATTAACATCATATCTGGATATTTGCTAAAAGGGAATATCAGTATCCTTAGTATGCTTTAGAAGCTAGAACTTTAATTAAAGGTAGAGTGGTTTACATGTTGTTATAAGCAGGTCACATAATAGACAGCACAAGCAGGCTAATATATTTGCAGTAATCTCCTGTATGCCATGATACACTGGATATTACAAGCAGTTTACAAAGTGGAGTGAATACCTACAACTGACAGTACAAGCAGGCAAACATATTTGTAATAATCACCTGTACTCGCAACACATTTGATATTGTAAGCATTTTTATATTAATAAAGTTAATATCGGTTACTAACAGCGCAAACAGGCCAATATATCTGTAGGAATCCTCTGCAGTCAGGCCATAAGAGACAAAGATTCATCTTGAGATATACCAACTAATACCTATAAAGAACACAATATACCATAGATTACTGTTCTTATATATTTTAACAAGTATCTTTATAGAATAATTTTTACTATTAGCAAACCGCTACATTTAGCAACAATATCAGCCTGAACGAAAAACCTAGTATCTAACTTATGTGTGTACTATACAATAGTGGTAGTTATTACTCCCCTATTTAGTCACATGCATTATATGCAATCAGATTTTTACCCATTGTGATCCACATGTTAATCACTCTATACCTTAAGTGGAACCCCTACCCATAAAAAGCAACAATACTGGTGATATTACTTTCCTAAGACAATTATAAGATGACATTTATCTCAACTATGGATCTATACATCCTAGGTTGAAGATTTAATCTAACATTATATTAGTGCGCTGATAATCATAACCAGACAATCATGTGGATATTTTTAGTGAATTTCCTAATAAAGGTTATATTTTAAGTATTCAGTACACACCACTCCAGAAGTGCAATTCTTATTATAACTGTTCTAACATATAGCCACCCCCTCCTTAGGATTGTGAGTGCTATATAGGTGTACCAAACCATCAATCCACGGATTTATATTTTAATATATTTTAATTGCTGTGTTGAAATTAGCAACCATATGCTAAAGCGATAATTTTGTATTTGTAATATAGTATATAGTGATGTGATTAAATAAGTTTAGTGTTACCACAGAGATAATACACAAGCGTTTCAAGACAACACAAGTATAGTCTTCAATATTGTGAGCTGATCAACAGTTTGCTTGTATATCTTATATTATTAGTAGTTTTTTTTCCAATATTTAGTATCAATGTTTGCTGCTTGTTCATAAGGCAGTCTAATAACTACTATTGCTTATTTAAATTACTGTAAGCTATTATTACTTAAGTTAAATAGTAATTATACAACAAACTATAGCTGTGTATTGCTACTATGTGGTAGAATTAACAGTGGTGCTGCTAAGTATCGTATACCAGTAATGTCTGTGGTGAAACAATCTTTAGGTGCTTATATTATTAAAAGTTATGTAATTTGAGATATATAAGGCTTATTTATACTAAATGCTCTGAATACTTAGCTGTATGCCGTATTGTAGACATGTGCAAGGCGAAAAAATTCGGTTCGGATCGATTCGGAATTTTTCGAAGTTCGTTCGGATCGATTCGAATTCGGAAAATTTTGAATTGATTCGTTTCAGATTCATACCGGATTCAAAGAAATTCGGCTGGATTCAGTTCGATTTGGTTCAGAAATTCGGAATTTCGGTAAGTGTTAGGTGGGATTAGACTAGTATTATGTACTGTATATATGGTGTAACCCATAGCAGAGTGATATAACCTAATATACTGTACAATACTAGTGTAATCCATGGCCATCCGAATTCACCGAATAAATCCGAAGTAATTCGGATTTATTTGCGAAATTCGGCAGTATTTTAATTCGGAAATTCGGTTCGATCCGAATCGCCGAATTTCCAAATCGTACCGAACCGCACATATCTACCGTATTATGTGGACTAGTTCAATCCTATTGAGCTACCTTCCTAGTAACTGTGGCTAGTGCTTCTATGTTGTATAGAGAAATTACTATTAACGATAGATAGCCCTTAGGCTTTAGACTTTAAACTGCAATATCGCTAAGCTATAGTGAGGATTCAGGATACCATATTATTTTAAACAACAATAATACATGATCTAATTTTTAACAACAGGAGAGCTACATTAAAAAGTAAATTTATGCTTACCTGATAAATTGATTTCTTCTATGGTAAGACGAGTCCACGGATTCATCCTTTACTTGTGGGATATTATCCTCCAGCTAACAGGAAGTGGCAAAGAGCACCACAGCAGAGCTGTCTATATAGCTCCTCCCTTAGCTCCACCCCCCAGTCATTCGACTGAAGGTACAGGAAGAAAAAGAAGAAACTACAAGGTGCAGACTCAGGTGACTGAAGTTTAAATCAAAAAAATATAATCTGTTTTAAAATGACAGGGCGGGCCGTGGACTCGTCTTACCATAGAAGAAATCAATTTTACTTTTCTTCTATAAAGGTAAGACGAGTCCACAGATTCATCCTTTACTTGTGGGATACAATACCAAAGCTACAGGACACGGATGAACGGGAGAGACAAGACAGATGGTTAAACAGAAGGCACCACTGCTTGAAGAACTTTTCTCCCAAAAATAGCCTCCGAAGAAGCAAAGGTATCAAATTTGTAAAATTTGGAAAAGGTATGAAGCAAAGACCAAGTCGCAACCTTACAAATCTGTTCAACAGAAGCATCATTTTTAAAAGCCCATGTGGAAGCCACCGCTCTAGTAGAGTGAGTTGTGCAACAGACGCTCCTTCTTAAAAGAAGGATTAGGACACAGAGAAGGAACAACAATTTCCTGATTAATATTCTTATTAGTAACAACCTTAGGAAGGAATCCAGGTTTGGTACGCAAAAACATAATTTATGTAAGAACTTACCTGATAAATTCATTTCTTTCATATTAGCAAGAGTCCATGAGCTAGTGACGTATGGGATATACATTCCAACCAGGAGAGGCAAAGTTTCCCAAACCTCAAAATGCCTATAAATACACCCCTCACCACACCCACAATTCAGTTTAATGAATAGCCAAGAAGTGGGGTGATAAAAAAGTGTGAAAGCATATAAAATAAGGAATTGGAATAATTGTGCTTTATACAAAAATCATAACCACCACAAAAAAAGGGCGGGCCTCATGGACTCTTGCTAATATGAAAGAAATGAATTTATCAGGTAAGTTCTTACATAAATTATGTTTTCTTTCATGTAATTAGCAAGAGTCCATGAGCTAGTGACGTATGGGATAATGATTACCCAAGATGTGGATCTTTCCACGCAAGAGTCACTAGAGAGGGAGGGATAAAATAAAGACAGCCAATTCCTGCTGAAAATAATCCACACCCAAAATAAAGTTTAAAGAAAAAACATAAGCAGAAGATTCAAACTGAAACCGCTGCCTGAAGTACTTTTCTACCAAAAACTGCTTCAGAAGAAGAAAAGACATCAAAATGGTAGAATTTAGTAAAAGTATGCAAAGAGGACCAAGTTGCTGCTTTGCAAATCTGATCAATCGAAGCTTCATTCCTAAACGCCCAGGAAGTAGAAACTGACCTAGTAGAATGAGCTGTAATCCTTTGAGGCAGAGTTTTACCCGACTCAACATAGGCAAGATGAATTAAAGATTTCAACCAAGATGCCAAAGAAATGGCAGAAGCTTTCTGGCCTTTTCTAGAACCGGAAAAGATAACAAATAAACTAGAAGTCTTTCGGAAAGACTTAGTAGCTTCAACATAATATTTCAAAGCTCTAACAACATCCAAAGAATGCAACGATTTCTCCTTAGAATTCTTAGGATTAGGACATAATGAAGGAACCACAATTTCTCTACTAATGTTGTTGGAATTCACAACTTTAGGTAAAAATTCAAAAGAAGTTCGCAACACCGCCTTATCCTGATGAAAAATCAGAAAAGGAGACTCACAAGAAAGAGCAGATAATTCAGAAACTCTTCTGGCAGAAGAGATTGCCAAAAGGAACAAAACTTTCCAAGAAAGTAATTTAATGTCCAATGAATACATAGGTTCAAACGGAGGAGCTTGAAGAGCCCCCAGAACCAAATTCAAACTCCAAGGTGGAGAAATTGACTTAATGACAGGTTTTATACGAACCAAAGCTTGTACAAAACAATGAATATCAGGAAGATTAGCAATCTTTCTGTGAAAAAGAACAGAAAGAGCAGAGATTTGTCCTTTCAAAGAACTTGCGGATAAACCTTTATCTAAACCATCCTGAAGAAACTGTAAAATTCTCGGAATTCTAAAAGAATGCCAAGAAAAATGATGAGAAAGACACCAAGAAATATAAGTCTTCCAGACTCTATAATATATCTCTCTGGATACAGATTTACGAGCCTGTAACATAGTATTAATCACAGAGTCAGAGAAACCTCTTTGACCAAGAATCAAGCGTTCAATCTCCATACCTTTAAATTTAAGGATTTGAGATCCTGATGGAAAAAAGGACCTTGCGACAGAAGGTCTGGTCGTAGCGGAAGAGTCCACGGATGGCAAGAGGCCATCCGGACAAGATCCGCATACCAAAACCTGTGAGGCCATGCCGGAGCTACCAGCAGAACAAACGAGCATTCCTTCAGAATCTTGGAGATTACTCTTGGAAGAAGAACTAGAGGCGGAAAGATATAAGCAGGATGATACTTCCAAGGAAGTGATAATGCATCCACTGCTTCCGCCTGAGGATCCCGGGATCTGGACAGATACCTGGGAAGTTTCTTGTTTAGATGAGACGCCATCAGATCTATTTCTGGAAGCTCCCACATTTGAAACAATCTGAAGAAATACCTCTGGGTGAAGAGACCATTCGCCCGGATGCAACGTTTGGCGACTGAGATAATCCGCTTCCCAATTGTCTATACCTGGGATATGAACCGCAGAGATTAGACAGGAGCTGGATTCCGCCCAAACCAGAATTCGAGATACTTCTTTCATAGCCAGAGGACTGTGAGTCCCTCCTTGATGATTGATGTATGCCACAGTTGTGACATTGTCTGTCTGAAAGCAAATGAACGATTCCCTCTTCAGAAGAGGCCAAGACTGAAGAGCTCTGAAAATTGCACGGAGTTCCAAAATATTGATCGGTAATCTCACCTCCTGAGATTCCCAAACTCCTTGTGCCGTCAGAGATCCCCACACAGCTCCCCAACCTGTGAGACTTGCATCTGTTGAAATTACAGTCCAGGTCGGAAGCACAAAAGAAGCCCCCTGAATTAAACGATGGTGATCTGTCCACCACGTTAGAGAGTGTCGTACAATCGGTTTTAAAGATATTAATTGAGATATCTTTGTGTAATCCTTGCACCATTGATTCAGCATACAGAGCTGAAGAGGTCGCATGTGAAAACGAGCAAAGGGGATCGCGTCCGATGCAGCAGTCATAAGACCTAGAATTTCCATGCATAAGGCTACCGAAGGGAATGATTGTGACTGAAGGTTTCGACAAGCTGAAATCAATTTTAGACGTCTCTTGTCTGTTAAAGACAGAGTCATGGACACTGAATCTATCTGGAAACCCAGAAAGGTTACCCTTGTCTGAGGAATCAATGAACTTTTTGGTGAATTGATCCCCCAACCATGATCTTGAAGAAACAACACAAGTCGATTCATATGAGATTCTGCTAAATGTAAAGACTGAGCAAGTACCAAGATATCGTCCAAATAAGGAAATACCACAATACCCTGTTCTCTGATTACAGACAGAAGGGCACCAAGAACCTTTGTAAAAATTCTTGGAGCTGTAGCTAGGCCAAACGGCAGAGCCACAAACTGGTAATGCTTGTCCAGAAAAGAGAATCTCAGGAACTGATAATGATCCGGATGAATCGGAATATGCAGATATGCATCCTGTAAATCTATTGTGGACATATAATGCCCTTGCTGAACAAAAGGCAAGATAGTCCTTACAGTTACCATTTTGAACGTTGGTATCCTTACATAACGATTCAATATTTTTAGATCCAGAACTGGTCTGAAGGAATTCTCCTTCTTTGGTACAATGAAGAGATTTGAATAAAACCCCATCCCCTGTTCCAGAACCGGAACTGGCATAATTACTCCAGCCAACTCTAGATCTGAAACACAATTCAGAAATGCTTGAGCTTTCACTGGATTTACTGGTACACGGGAAAGAAAAAATCTCTTTGCAGGAGGTCTCATCTTGAAACCAATTCTGTACCCTTCTGAAACAATGTTCTGAATCCAAAGATTGTGAACAGAATTGATCCAAATTTCTTTGAAAAAACGTAACCTGCCCCCTACCAGCTAAGCTGGAATGAGGGCCGCACCTTCATGTGGACTTAGAAGCAGGCTTTGCCTTTCTAGAAGGCTTGGATTTATTCCAGACTGGAGATGGTTTCCAAACTGAAACTGCTCCTGAGGATGAAGGATCAGGCTTTTGTTCTTTGTTGAAACGAAAGGAACGAAAACGATTATTAGCCCTGTTTTTACCCTTAGATTTTTTATCCTGTGGTAAAAAAGTTCCTTTCCCACCAGTAACAGTTGAGATAATAGAATCCAACTGAGAACCAAATAATTTGTTACCCTGGAAAGAAATGGAAAGTAGAGTTGATTTAGAAGCCATATCAGCATTCCAAGTTTTAAGCCATAAAGCTCTTCTAGCTAAAATAGCTAGAGACATAAACCTGACATCAACTCTGATAATATCAAAAATGGCATCACAGATAAAATTATTAGCATGCTGAAGAAGAATAATAATATTATGAGAATCATGATCTGTTACTTGTTGCGCTAAAGTCTCCAACCAAAAAGTTGAGGCTGCAGCAACATCAGCCAATGATATAGCAGGTCTAAGAAGATTACCTGAACACAGATAAGCTTTTCTTAGAAAGGATTCAATTTTCCTATCTAAAGGATCCTTAAAGGAAGTACCATCTGACGTAGGAATAGTAGTACGTTAAGCAAGGGTAGAAATAGCCCCATCAACTTTAGGGATTTTGTCCCAAAATTCTAATCTGTCAGACGGCACAGGATATAATTGCTTAAAACGTTTAGAAGGAGTAAATGAATTACCCAATTTATCCCATTCTCTGGAAATTACTTCAGAAATAGCATTAGGAACAGGAAAAACTTCTGGAATAACCACAGGAGATTTAAATACCTTATCTAAACGTTTAGAATTAGTATCAAGAGGACCAGAATCCTCTATTTCTAAAGCAATTAGTACTTCTTTAAGTAAAGAACGAATAAATTCCATTTTAAATAAATATGAAGATTTATCAGCATCAATCTCTGAGACAGAATCCTCTGAACCAGAAGAGTCATCAGAATCAGAATGATGATGTTCATTTAAAAATTCATCTGTAGAGAGAGAAGTTTTAAAAGATTTTTTATGTTTACTAGAAGGAGAAATAACAGACATAGCCTTCTTGATGGATTCAGAAACAAAATCTCTTATGTTATCAGGAACATTCTGCACCTTAGATGTTGAAGGAACTGCAACAGGCAATGGTACATTACTAAAGGAAATATTATCTGCATTAACAAGTTTGTCATGACAATTAGTACAAACAACAGCCGGAGGAATAGCTACCAAAAGTTTACAGCAGATACACTTAGCTTTGGTAGTTCCAGCACTAGACAGTGATTTTCATGAAGTATCTTCTGACTCAGATGCAACGTGAGACATCTTGCAATATGTAAGAGAAAAAACAACATATAAAGCAAAATTGATCAAATTCCTTAAATGACAGTTTCAGGAATGGGAAAAAATGCCAATAAACAAGCTTCTAGTAACCAGAAGCAAAGAAAAAATGAGACTGAAATAATGTGGAGACAAAAGCGACGCCCATATTTTTTTAGCGCCAAATAAATTTGGCGCCTAAATGCTTTTTGGCGCCAAAAATGACGCCACATCCGGAACGCCGACATTTTTGGCGCAAAAGGACGTCAAAAAAATGACGCAACTTCCGGCAACACGTATGACGCCGGAAACAGAAAAGATTTTTTGCGCCAAAAAAGTCCGCGCCAAGAATGACGCAATAAAATGAAGCATTTTCAGCCCCCGCGAGCCTAACAGCCCACAGGGAAAAAAGAGTCAAATTTTTTAAGGTAAGAAAAAATGATTGATTCAAATGCATTATCCCAAATATGAAACTGACTGTCTGAAAATAAGGAATGTTGAACATCCTGAGTCAAGGCAAATAAATGTTTGAATACATATATTTAGAACTTTATAAATAAAGTGCCCAACCATAGCTTAGAGTGTCACAGAAAATAAGATTTACTTACCCCAGGACACTCATCTACATGTTTGTAGAAAGCCAAACCAGTACTGAAACGAAAATCAGCAGAGGTAATGGTATATAAATAAGAGTATATCTCGATCTGAAAAGGGAGGTAAGAGATGAATCTCTACGACCGATAACAGAGAACCTATGAAATAGACCCCGTAGAAGGAGATCACTGCATTCAAATAGGCAATACTCTCCTCACATCCCTCTGACATTCACTGCACGCTGAGAGGAAAACCGGGCTCCAACTTGCTGCGGAGCGCATATCAACGTAGAATCTAGCACAAACTTACTTCACCACCTCCATAGGAGGCAAAGTTTGTAAAACTGAATTGTGGGTGTGGTGAGGGGTGTATTTATAGGCATTTTGAGGTTTGGGAAACTTTGCCCCTCCTGGTAGGAATGTATATCCCATACGTCACTAGCTCATGGACTCTTGCTAATTACATGAAAGAAACCACCTTATCAGCATGGAAAACAAGATAAGGCGAGTCGCATTGCAATGCAGATAGTTCAGAAACTCTTTGAGCCGAAGAGATAGCAACTAAAAACAGAACTTTCCAAGATAGAAGCTTAATATCTATGGAATGCATAGGTTCAAACGGAACCCCTTGAAGAACCTTAAAAACTAAATTCAAACTCCATGGCGGAGCAACAGGTTTAAACACAGGCTTGATTCTAACTAAAGCCTGATAGAACGACTGAACGTCTGGAATATCTGCAAGACGTTTGTGCAGTAGAATTGATAAAGCAGATATCTGTCCCTTTAAGGAACTAGCTGATAGCCCCTTCTCCAACCCTTCTTAGAGAAAGGACAAAATCCTAGGAATCCTGATCTTACTCCATGAGTAGCCTTTGGATTCGCACCAATAAAGATATTTACGCCATTTCTTATGATAAATTTTCCTGGTGACAGGCTTTCGAGCCTGAATCAAGGTATCTATGACCGACTCGGAGATAAGATCAAGCGTTCAATCTCCAAGCAGTCAGTCGCAGAGAAACTAGATTTGGATGCTGGAACGGACCTTGAATCAGAAGGTCCTGTCTCAGTGGCAGAGTCCATGGTGGAAGAGATGACATGTCCACCAGGTCTGCATACCAAGTCCTGCGTGGCCACGCAGGTGCTATCAAAATCACTGAAGTTCTCTCCTGTTTGATTCTGGCAATCAAACGAGGAAGGAGAGGAAATGGTGGAAACACATAAGCCAGGTTGAACGACCAGGGTACTGCTAGAGCATCTATCAGTACTGCCTGAGGATCCCTTGATCTGGACCCATAACGAGGATGTTTGGCATGCTGACGAGACGCCATCAGATCCAATTCTGCTATGCCCTATTGCTGAATCAATTGTGCAAACACCTCCGGATGGAGTTCCCACTCCCCCGGATGAAAAGTCTGACGGCTTAGAAAATCCGCTTCCCAGTTCTCCACTCCTGGGATATAGATTGCTGATAGATGGCAAGAGTGAGTCTCTGCCCATTGAATTATTTTGGTAACCTCTATCATCGCTAGAGAACTCTTTGTTCCCCCCTGATGATTGATATATGCTACAGTCGTGATATTGTCCGACTGGAATCTTATGAATCTGGCCGACGCCAGCTGAGGCCACGCCTGAAGCGCGTTGAATATCGCTCTCAGTTCTAGAATATTTATCGGGAGGAGAGCCTCCACCTGAGTCCACAATCCCTGTGCTTTTAGGGAATTCCAGACTGCACCCCAGCCCAATAGGCTGGCGTCTGTCGTCACTATGACCCACGCTGGCCTGCGGAAACACATTCCCTTGGACAGATGATCCTGTGACAACCACTAAAGAAGAGAGTCTCTGGTCTCTTGGTCCAGATTTATCTAAGGAGATAAATCTGCACAATCCCCATTCCACTGTTTGAGCATGCAAAGTTGCAGTGGTCTGAGATGCAAGCGAGCAAACAGAACTATGTCCATTGCCGCCACCATTAAGCCGATTACCTCCATATACTGAGCCACTGACAGGCGAGGAATGGAATGAAGAGCTCGGCAGATGGATAAAATTTTTGATTTCCTGACCTCCGTCAGAAAAATTTTCATGTCCACCGAATCTATTAGAGTTCCCAGGAAAGGAACTCTTGTGAGAGGGATAAGCGAACTCTTTTGTACCTTCACCTTCCACCTGTGAGATCTTAGAAAAGCCAACAAGATGTCCGTGTAAGACTTGGCTAGTTGGAAAGTTGACGCCTGGATTAAGATATCGTCCAGATAAGGCGCCACAGCTATGCCCCGCGGCCTTAGCACCGCCAGAAGGGACCCTAGCACCTTTGTGAAAATTCTGGGAGCTGTGGCGAACCCGAAGGGAAGAGCCACAAACTGGTAATGCTTGTCCAGAAAGGCGAACCTGAGGAACTTGTGATGATCTTTGTGGATAGGAATGTGTAGATACGCATCCTTTAAGTCCACGGTGGTCATATATTGACCCGCCTGGATCATTGGCAAAATAGTCTGAATGGTCTCCATCTTGAAGGATGGGACTCTGAGGAATTTGTTTAGGATCTTGAGATACAAAATTGGTCTGAAGGTTCCCTCTTTTTTGGGAACCACAAACAGATTGGAGTAGAACCCTTGCCCCTGTTCTGATTTCGGAACTGGGCAGATCACTCCCATGGTATATAGGTCTTCTACACAGTGTAAGAACGCCTCTCTTTTTGTCTGGTTTACAGACAATTGAGAAAGATGGAATCTCCCCCTTGAGGGAGAATCTTTGACATCTAGAAGATACCCCTGGGTTACTATTTCTAAAGCCCAGGAGTCCTGAACGTCTCTTGCCCAAGCCTGAGCGAAGAGAGAAAGTCTGCCCCCTACTAGATCCGGTCCCAGATCGGGGGCTACCCCTTCATGCTGTCTTGGTGGCAGCAGCGGGCTTCTTGGCCTGTTTACCCTTGTTCCAAGTCTGGTTAGGTCTCCAGACTGACTTGGATTGAGCATAATTTCCCTCTTGCTTTGCGGCAGGGGAAGAGGTAGAGGGACCACCTTTGAAGTTTTGAAAGGAACGAAAATTATTTTGTTTTGTCCTCATCTTATTCGTCTTATCCTGAGGAAGGGCATGGCCTTTCCCTCCAGTAATGTCTGAAATGATCTCTTTCAGTTCAGGCCCGAATAGGGTCTTACCTTCCCTTGAAAGGGATAGCTAAAAGCTTAGCTTTTGATGACACATCAGTAGACCAGGACTTAAGCCATAATGCTCTACGCGCTAAAATGGCAAAACCTGAATTCTTTGCCGCTAATTTAGCCAATTGAAAAGCGGCATCTGTAATGAAAGAATTAGCTAGCTTGAGAGCCCTAATTCTATCCAGAATATCATCTAATGGGGTCTCAACCTGAAGAGCCTCTTCCAGAACCTCGAACCAAAAGGACGCTGCAGTAGTTACAGGAACAATGCACGCTATAGGTTGGAGAAGAAAACCTTGGTGAACAAATATTTTCTTCAGAAGACCCTCTAATTTTTTATCCATAGGATCTTTGAAAGCACAACTGTCCTCGATAGTTATAGTTGTACGCTTAGCCAGGGTAGAAATAGCTCCCTCCGCCTTAGGGACCATCTGCCACGAGTCCCGAATGGCGTCAGATATGGGAAACATTTTCTTAAAAGTAGGAGGGGGAGCGAACGGAATACCTGGTCTATCCCACTCCTTAGTAACAATTTCCGAAATCCTCTTAGGGACCGGAAAAACATCAGTGTAGGCAGGAACCTCTAGGAATCTGTCCATTTTACACAATTTCTCTGGAACTACAATAGGGTTACAATCATCCAGAGTCACTAAAACCTCCCTGAGCAACAAGCGGAGGTGTTCTAGTTTAAATTTAAAAGCCGTCATATCGGAATCTGTCTGAGGGAACATATTTCCTGAATCAGAAATCTCTCCCTCAGCCAGCAATTCCCTCACTTCAGAACATTGTGAGGGTACATCGGATATGGCTAATAAAGCGTCAGAGGGCTCAGCGTTTGTTCTCACACCAGACCTACTGCGCTTCCCCTGCAGCCCAGGCAGCTTAGATAAAACCTCTGTGAGGGTAGTATTCATAACTGCAGCCATATCTTGCAGGGTGAAAGAATTAGACGCACTAGAAGTACTTTGCGTCGCTTGTGCGGGTGTTAACGGTTGTGACACTTGGGGAGAATTAGATGGCAAAACCTGATTCTCTTCTGACTTAGAATCATCCTGCGACATACTTTTAGTAGCTAAAATATGTTCTTTGCAATTTATTGACCTTTCAGTGCATGAGGGACACATTCTAAGTGGAGGTTCCACAATGGCTTCTAAACATATTGAACATTGACTTTCCTCAATGTCAGACATGTTGAATAGGCTAGTAATGACTACAAACAAGCATGAAAACACTTTATTTAGTGAAAAAAAATTATCTTAAAAAACGGTACTGCGCCTTTAAGAGAAAAAAGCATACACATTCTACAAAACAGCCTAAACATGCACCAAATTTTTCAAAAATTTGTATGTAGATACAATATAGGTAGTTAAGATTGCCCCGCAAAAATTATTAACAATTAACCCCTTAATTTGCAAACCGGATCGAAATAGGCCCAGATCCGGAAAAAAACACTTTCAGCACCTTGCCACAGCCCTGCTGTGGCCCTACCTACCCTCAGGGATTGAAAATGTGGGGTAAAAGCTTTGATTTGGCCCAAAACATACACCAGGGCCCTCAGGAGTTAGAGCTTGCTGCTTGCTGAGAAAACTAACTGCGCATCTGAGGCGCAAAAATAGGCCCCGCCCATCTCACTCTATGTCTCCACAGCCTTAAAGAACCGCACCAGAGTGGTTATAACTAGCCATGTGGGTTCTGAGACCCAAAAGTTAAGCCATGTGTGTCCCTTAATAGAGTTGCCCAAAACGAATTGCCCACAAAAACGTTAAAGCACTCCCAAATCAAAAAACGTTTGCTCACAAACATTTGCAATGCAGTGTCAACCATATTTGTAATTGGCCTCATATGCAAGCTAAGTAATGCCCTTCTTTTAGCTCTAGGATTACTGCTTACCCTTACCCCCCTGGGTATAATGTCAGCTTATCCAGAAAAATATGATTGAACCTACCTCACTGCTGCATACCATGAAACCGTTCCTCACACTGAAGTTTCCTGTACTCCTCAGCCTCTGTGGGAACAGCAATGGACCTTAGTTACAAATGTTAAGATCATCATCCTCCAGGCAGCAGTCTTCATCCATCTGCTGCCTGAGAGTAAATAGTACACACCGGTACCATTTAAAATAACAAACTCTTGCTTGAAGAAATTAAAAACTAATATTTTATCACCTCTTTCACTTTACCCTTCCTAGTACTTAGAGTAGGCAAAGAGAATGACTGGGGGGTGGAGCTAAGGGAGGAGCTATATAGACAGCTCTGCTGTGGTGCTCGTTGCCACTTCCTGTTAGCAGGAGGATATCCCACAAGTAAAGGATGAATCCGTGGACTCTTCTTACCTTTATAGAAGAAACCAAAAAAACCTGACGCAGCGTTTCACTAACGCTTCCTCAGAGGGGGTGCGCAGGAAGGCAAAACGACGCTCTTATATTGGCTTGTATGTGCACACACCACACAAATGGGATTGGTTCAATGGTTCTATCTGATTGGATAATGGAGTGTCAATCAACAGACATGTTATGTTTAGTTACGCTTGTCATCATCTAGATGTTGCAGCTATGTTAATATTGAACTATACATGTTTTGTTATACTGGTTACTGATTGTATACCTTACTGTTGTGTAAAATTAACTTTAATGGATCATGACTGATTGTATTTTAGAAAGGGTATTGAAATTTGGCTACTTTATATTTAAAACGGTTTTATTGCTCTGATTATCAGCATTTGATACAAGGTATGAATGGTGATATTATGCCTTTTATTTAATTGTTGATTATAAACTTTGCTATCATGAAATGAAATATATGCTTTTAATATCTATGCTAACAATTGATGATTTTTTTTGTTAGTTTGTGAGATATGATGGGTGTTGTGTGTGTGTTACAAGAAATTAAAAATAAATTAAAAATAAAACATTATGCTAGTACAAATCTATGATCCCACAAAATAAAAGAAATTTCCCATAAACAAATGTGCTTGTATCTTTTAAATAATATTCCTTAAGAGAAAAAAGAAAATTTATGCTTACCTGATAAATGTATTTCTTTTTTGACACGATGAGTCCACGGATCATCTTTATTACTAATGGGATATTCACCTCCTGGTCAGCAGGAGAAGGCAAAGAGCACCACAGCAGAGCTGTTAAATAGCTCCTCCCTTCGCTCCCACTCCAGTTGTTCGACCGAAGTTAGGAAGAGAAAGGAAAAGCCAAGGTGCAGAGGTGTCTGAAGTTTACAATAACCCACAGCCTGTCTTACAATAACAAGGGCAGGCCGTGGACTCATCGTGTCAAAAAAAGAAATAAATTTATCAGGTAAGCATAAATTTTCTTTTTTTTTTTTAAGACACGATGAGTCCACGGATCATCTTAATTACCAGTGGGATCCAATACCCAAGCTAGAGTACACAGATGATACGGGAGGGACAAGACAGGAAAACTAAATGGAAGGCACCACTGCTTGAAGAACCTTTCTCCCAAAAACGGCCTCAGCCGAGGCAAAAGTGTCAAACTAGTAAAACTTTGAAAAAGTGTGAAGAGAGGACCAAGTTGCAGCCTTGCAAATCTGTTCCACAAAAGCTTCATTCTTTGAACGCCCATGAGGAATCATCAGCCCTCATGGAATGAGCCATAACTCTCTCTGGAGGCTGCTGTCTAGCAGTCTCGTATGCAAAACATAAGATACTCTTCAATCAAAAGGAAAGAGAAGTAGCCATAGCTTTCTGTCCCTTGCGTTTTCCTGACAATTCCTGATTAATGTTCCGATCAGAAACAACCTTAGGAAAAAAATCCTAATTTAGTACGTAAAACCACCTTATCTAAATGGGAATAAGATAAGGAGACTCATACTGAAATGCCAAGAGCTCTGACACTGTCCGAGCAGAAGAAATAGCAACAAGAAATAAAATTTTCCAACATAACAACACAATATCTAAAGGAAAGAATAGGCTCAAACGTAGCCCCTTGAAGAACTCGGACTATAAATCTTCCTCCAAACCCTTTTGGAGAAAAGACAAAATTCTAGCAATCCTATCTATTCCATGAGTAGTCCATGGATTCACACCAATAGAGATATTAACGCCATATATTATGATAAATTTGACTAATAACAGGTCTTCAAGCCTGAATCATGGTCACAATGACCGAGTCAGAAAAACTCTGCCTGGGTAATAAGTGTGCAATCTCCAAGCAGTCAGTTTCAGATAAACCAGATTTAGGTGAAGGAGGGTCCCGTGAATTAGAAGGTCCAGGCAGCAAGAATGGGCTGCCGCCCACTGAATTATTTTGGATACCTCTGTCACCGCTAAGGAACTCCTCTTTCCTCCCTGATAATTGATGTAAGCCACTGACGACATTTTGATCAACTGGAACCTGATAAACTGGACCAAGGCTAACTGGGGCCAGGCCAGAAGAACATGGTAGATAGTTCTCAGCTCCAGAATGTTTATAGGAAGAAAGGACTCTGGATGAATCCAAACCCCCTGAGCCCTTAGGGAGCCCCAGACTGCTCCCCATCCTAGAAGGCTGGCGTCTGTTGCCACAAATACCCAAGATGGTCTGCGAAAGCAGGTTCCCTGGGAGAGATAATCCAGAGACAACCACCATTAAAGAGAATTCCTTGTCTCCTGCTCCAGTAGTATTTGAGGAGACAAATCTGTATAATCTCCGATCTATTGTCTGAGCATGCTTAACTGCAGAGGTCTGAGATGGAACCGAGCAAATGGGATGATGTCCATTGCCGCCACCATCAGCCCGATTACATCCATGCCCTGAGCCATTGAAGGCTAAGTAGTGGACTGAATGACTAAACAAGTATCGATAATCTCTGATTTCCTGACATTGTCAGAAAAATCTTAATTGATATGGAACCCATAATGGTTCCCAAGAAAGTTACCTTTGTGCATGGGACTAAGGAACTCTTTTCCAAATATACCTTCCACCCGTAAGACCACGGGAAGGATAACACCCAGTCCGTGTGAAATCTTGCTAGCTATAAAGATGGTGCCTGGACTAGAATATCGTCTAGATAGGACGCAGCTGCAATGCCCGTAACCGAAACACCACCAACAGCACTCCCAGAGCCTTCGTAAATTCTCTGAGAGCTGAGGCAAAACCGAAAGAAGTGTTTGTCCAACTTGTGAATGGCACATGAATGTACGCGTCCTTTAAATCCACTGTTGTCATAAATTGACACTCTTGGATCAAGAGAAGAATGGAATGAATAGTTGCCATCTTGAAGGACGGTACCCTAAGAAAATCTGTTTAGAATCTTGAGATCTAAAAAACATAATTTATGTAAGAACTTACCTGATAAATTAATTTCTTTCATATTGGCAAGAGTCCATGAGCTAGTGATGTATGGGATATACAATCCTAACAGGAGAGGCAAAGTTTTCCAAACCTCAAAATGCCTATAAATACACCTCTCACCACACCCACAATTCAGTTTAATGAATAGCCAAGTAGTGGGGTGATAAAGAAAGGAGTAAAAAGCATCAACAAAGGAATTTGGAAATAATTGTGCTTTATACAAAAAAAACATAACCACCATAAAAAGGGTGGGCCTCATGGACTCTTGCCAATATGAATCGGGTAAGTTCTTACATAAATTATGTTTTCATTCATGTAATTGGCAAGAGTCCATGAGCTAGTGACGTATGGGATAGCAATACCCAAGATGTGGAACTCCACGCAAGAGTCACTAGAGAGGAAGGGATAAAATAAAAACAGCAATTTTTCGCTGAAAAAAAATTAATCCACAACCCAAAAATGAAAAAAAAAAATTAAAACATAAGCAGAAGGAACAAACTGAAACAGCTGTCTGAAGAACTTTTCTACCAAAAACTGCTTCCGAAGAAGCAAATACATCAAAACGGTAGAATTTAGTAAATGTATGCAAAGAAGACCAAGTTGCTGCTTTGCAAATCTGATCAACTGAAGCTTCATTCTTAAAAGCCCATGAAGTGGAGACTGATCTAGTAGAATGAGCTGTAATTCTCTGAGGTGGGGCTTGACCCGACTCCAAATAAGCTTGATGAATCAAAAGCTTTAACCACGAAGCCAAGGAAACAGTAGAAGCCTTCTGACCTTTCCTAGAACCAGAAAATATAACAAATAGACTAGAAGTCTTCCTGAAATCTTTAGTAGCTTCAATATAATATTTCAAAGCTCTCACCACATCCAAAGAATGTAAGGATCTCTCCAAAAAATTCTTAGGATTAGGACACAAGGAAGGGACAACAATTTCTCTATTAATGTTGTTAGAATTCACAACCTTAGGTAAAAAATTAAATGAAGTCCTCAAAACCGCCTTATCCTGATGAAAAAATCAGAAAAGGAGACTCACAAGAAAGAGCAGATAATTCAGAAACTCTTCTAGCAGAAGAGATGGCCAAAAGGAACAACACTTTCCAAGAAAGTAGTTTAATGTCCAAAGAATTCATAGGCTCAAAATTAAGACTCCAAGAAGGAGATTGATTTAATGAAAGGCTTGATACGAACCAAAGCCTGTACAAAACAATTTTTCTGTGAAATAAAACAGAAAGAGCAGAGATTTGTCCCTTCAAGGAACTTGCAGACAAACCCTTATCTAAACCATCCTGAAGCAACTGTAAAATTCTAGGAATTTTGAAAGAATGCCAAGAGAATTTATAACACCATGAAATATAAATTTTCAAAACTCGATAATAAATCTTTCTAGAAACAGATTTACGAGCTTGTAACATAGTATTAATCACTGATTCAGAGAAACCTCTATGACTAAGCACTAGGCGCTCAATTTCCATACCTTCAAATTTAATGATTTGAGATCCTGATGGAAAAACGGACCTTGAGACAGAAGGTCCGGCCTTAATGGAAGTGGCCAAGGTTGGCAACTGGACATCCGAACAAGATCCACATACCAAAACCTGTGAGGCCATGCTAGAGCCACCAGCAACACAAACAATTGTTCCATGATGATTCTGGAGATCACTCTTGGAAGAAGAACTAGAGGCAGGAAAAACATAATTTATGTAAGAACTTACCTGATAAATTCATTTCTTTCATATTAGCAAGAGTCCATGAGCTAGTGACGTATGGGATATACATTCCTACCAGGAGGGGCAAAGTTTCCCAAACCTCAAAATGCCTACAAATACACCCCTCACCACACCCACAATTCAGTTTAACGAATAGCCAAGAAGTGGGGTGATAAAAAAGTGCGAAAGCATATAAAATAAGGAATTGGAATAATTGTGCTTTATACAAAATCATAACCACCACAAAAAAAGGGCGGGCCTCATGGACTCTTGCTAATATGAAAGAAATGAATTTATCAGGTAAGTTCTTACATAAATTATGTTTTCTTTCATGTAATTAGCAAGAGTCCATGAGCTAGTGACGTATGGGATAATGATTACCCAAGATGTGGATCTTTTCCACACAAGAGTCACTAGAGAGGGAGGGATAAAATAAAGACAGCCAATTCCTGCTGAAAATAATCCACACCCAAAATAAAGTTTAACGAAAAACATAAGCAGAAGATTCAAACTGAAACCGCTGCCTGAAGTACTTTTCTACCAAAAACTGCTTCAGAAGAAGAAAATACATCAAAATGGTAGAATTTAGTAAAAGTATGCAAAGAGGACCAAGTTGCTGCTTTGCAAATCTGATCAACCGAAGCTTCATTCCTAAACGCCCAGGAAGTAGAAACTGACCTAGTAGAATGAGCTGTAATTCTC
Organism: Bombina bombina; assembly: GCF_027579735.1. Taxonomy (NCBI): domain Eukaryota; kingdom Metazoa; phylum Chordata; class Amphibia; order Anura; family Bombinatoridae; genus Bombina; species Bombina bombina. Next base: position 747,113,468 of record NC_069500.1, read on the forward strand.
TGAGGCGGAGTTTTACCCGACTCAACATAGGCAAGATGAATTAAAGATTTCAACCAAGATGCCAAAGAAATGGCAGAAGCTTTCTGGCCTTTTCTAGAACCGGAAAAGATAACAAATAGACTAGAAGTCTTTCGGAAAGATTTAGTAGCTTCAACATAATATTTCAAAGCTCTAACAACATCCAAAGAATGCAACGATTTCTCCTTAGAATTCTTAGGATTAGGACATAATGAAGGAACCACAATTTCTCTACTAATGTTGTTGGAATTCACAACTTTAGGTAAAAATTCAAAAGAAGTTCGCAACACCGCCTTATCCTGATGAAAAATCAGAAAAGGAGACTCACAAGAAAGAGCAGATAATTCAGAAACTCTTCTGGCAGAAGAGATGGCCAAAAGGAACAAAACTTTCCAAGAAAGTAATTTAATGTCCAATGAATGCATAGGTTCAAACGGAGGAGCTTGAAGAGCCCCCAGAACCAAATTCAAACTCCAAGGTGGAGAAATTGACTTAATGACAGGTTTTATACGAACCAAAGCTTGTACAAAACAATGAATATCAGGAAGAATAGCAATCTTTCTGTGAAAAAGAACAGAAAGAGCAGAGATTTGTCCTTTCAAGGAACTTGCGGACAAACCTTTATCTAAACCATCCTGAAGAAACTGTAAAATTCTCGGTATTCTAAAAGAATGCCAAGAAAAATGATGAGAAATACACCAAGAAATATAAGTCTTCCAGACTCTATAATATATCTCTCTAGATACAGATTTACGAGCCTGTAACATAGTATTAATCACAGAGTCAGAGAAACCTCTTTGACGAAGAATCAAGCGTTCAATCTCCATACCTTTAAATTTAAGGATTTCAGATCCTGATGGAAAAAAGGACCTTGTGACAGAAGGTCTGGTCTTAACGGAAGAGTCCACGGTTGGCAAGAGGCCATCCGGACAAGATCCGCATACCAAAACCTGTGAGGCCATGCCGGAGCTACCAGCAGAACAAACGAGCATTCCTTCAGAATCTTGGAGATTACTCTTGGAAGAAGAACTAGAGGCGGAAAGATATAGGCAGGATGATACTTCCAAGGAAGTGATAATGCATCCACTGCCTCCGCCTGAGGATCCCGGGATCTGGACAGATACCTGGGAAGTTTCTTGTTTAGATGGTACGCCATCAAATCTATTTCTTGAAGTTCCCACATTTGAACGATCTGAAGAAATACCTCTGGGTGAAGAGACCATTCGCCCGGATGCAACGTTTGGCGACTGAGATAATCCACTTCCCAATTGTCTACACCTGGGATATGAACCGCAGAGATTAGACAGGAGCTGGATTCCGCCCAAACCAAAATTCGAGATACTTCTTTCATAGCCAGAGGACTGTGAGTTCCTCCTTGATGATTGATGTATGCCACAGTTGTGACATTGTCTGTCTGAAAACAAATGAACGATTCTCTCTTCAGAAGAGGCCAAAACTGAAGAGCTCTGAAAATTGCACGGAGTTCCAAAATATTGATCGGTAATCTCACCTCCTGAGATTCCCAAACTCCTTGTGCCGTCAGAGATCCCCACACAGCTCCCCAACCTGTGAGACTTGCATCTGTTGAAATTACAGTCCAGGTCGGAAGCACAAAAGAAGCCCCCTGAATTAAACGATGGTGATCTGTCCACCACGTTAGAGAGTGTCGAACAATCGGTTTTAAAGATATTAATTGAGATATCTTTGTGTAATCCTTGCACCATTGATTCAGCATACAAAGCTGAAGAGGTCGCATGTGAAAACGAGCAAAGGGGATCGCGTCCGATGCAGCAGTCATAAGACCTAGAATTTCCATGCATAAGGCTACCGAAGGGAATGATTGTGACTGAAGGTTTCGACAAGCTGCAATCAGTTTTAGACATCTCTTGTCTGTTAAAGACAGAGTCATGGACACTGAATCTATCTGGAAACCCAGAAAGGTTACCCTTGTCTGAGGAATCAAAGAACTTTTTGGTAAATTGATCCTCCAACCATGATCTTGAAGAAACAACACAAGTCGATTCGTATGAAATTCTGCTAAATGTAAAGACTGAGCAAGTACCAAGATATCGTCCAAATAAGGAAATACCACAATACCCTGTTCTCTGATTACAGACAGAAGGGCACCGAGAACCTTTGTAAAAATTCTTGGAGCTGTAGCTAGGCCAAACGGCAGAGCCACAAACTGGTAATGCTTGTCCAGAAAAGAGAATCTCAGGAACCGATAATGATCTGGATGAATCGGAATATGCAGATATGCATCCTGTAAATCTATTGTGGACATATAATTCCCTTGCTGAACAAAAGGCAAGATAGTCCTTACAGTTACCATCTTGAACGTTGGTATCCTTACATAACGATTCAATATTTTTAGATCCAGAACTGGTCTGAAGGAATTCTCCTTCTTTGGTACAATGAAGAGATTTGAATAAAACCCCATCCCCTGTTCCTGAACTGGAACTGGCATAATTACTCCAGTCAACTCTAGATCTCAAACACAATTCAGAAATGCTTGAGCTTTTACTGGATTTACTGGGACACGGGAAAGAAAAAATCTCTTTGCAGGAGGTCTCATCTTGAAACCAATTCTGTACCGTTCTGAAACAATGTTTTGAATCCAAAGATTGTGAACAGAATTGATCCAAATTTCTTTGAAAAAACGTAACCTGCCCCCTACCAGCTGAGCTGGAATGAGGGCCGCACCTTCATGTGGACTTAGAAGCAGGCTTTGCCTTTCTGGCTGGCTTGGATTTATTCCAGATTGGAGATGGTTTCCAAACTGAAACTGCTCCTGAGGATGAAGGATCAGACTTTTGTTCTTTGTTGAAACGAAAGGAACGAAAACGATTATTAGCCCTGTTTTTACCTTTAGATTTTTTATCCTGTGGTAAAAAAGTTCCTTTCCCACCAGTAACAGTTGAAATAATAGAATCCAACTGAGAACCAAATAATTTGTTACCCTGGAAAGAAATGGAAAGTAGAGTTGATTTAGAAGCCATATCAGCATTCCAAGTCTTAAGCCATAAAGCTCTTCTAGCTAAAATAGCTAGAGACATAAACCTGACATCAACTCTGATAATATCAAAGATGGCATCACAGATAAAATTATTAGCATGCTGAAGAAGAATAATAATATCATGAGAATCATGATGTGTTACTTGTTGCGCTAAAGTTTCCAACCAAAAAGTTGAAGCTGCAGCAACATCAGCCAAAGATATAGCAGGTCTAAGAAGATTACCTGAACACAGATAAGCTTTTCTTAGAAAGGATTCAATTTTCCTATCTAAAGGATCCTTAAACGAAGTACCATCTGACGTAGGAATAGTAGTACGTTTAGCAAGGGTAGAAATAGCCCCATCAACTTTAGGGATTTTGTCCCAAAATTCTAATCTGTCAGACGGCACAGGATATAATTGCTTAAAACGTTTAGAAGGAGTAAATGAATTACCCAATTTATCCCATTCTTTCAATACAAACAACAGCTGGAGGAATAGCTACCAAAAGTTTACAGCAGATACACTTAGCTTTGGTAGATCCAGCACTAGACAGCGATTTTCCTGTAGTATCTTCTGACTCAGATGCAACGTGAGACATCTTGCAATATGTAAGAGAAAAAACAACATATAAAGCAAAATTGATCAAATTCCTTAAATGACAGTTTCAGGAATGGGAAAAAATGCCAAAGAACAAGCTTCTAGCAACCAGAAGCAATAAAAAATGAGACTTAAATAATGTGGAGACAAAAGCGACGCCCATTTTTGGCGCAAAATAACGTCAAAAAATGACGCAACTTCCGGCGACACGTATGACGCCGGAAACGGAAAATAATTTTTGCGCCAAAAAAGTCTGCGCCAAGAATGACGCAATAAAATGAAGCATTTTCAGCCCCCGCAAGCCTAACAGCCCACAGGGAAAAAGAGTCAAATTTTTGAAGGTAAGAAAAAATGATTAAATCAAATGCATTATCCCAAATATGAAACTGACTGTCTGAAAAATAAGGAAAGTTGAACATTCTGAGTCAAGGCAAATAAATGTTTGAATACATATATTTAGAACTTTCTAAACAAAGTGCCCAACCATAGCTTAGAGTGTCACAGAAAATAAGATTTACTTACCCCAGGACACTCATCTACATGTTTGTAGAAAGCCAAACCAGTACTGAAACGAGAATCAGCAGAGGTAATGGTATATATAAGAGTATATCGTCGATCTGAAAAGGGAGGTAAGAGATGAATCTCTACGACCGATAACAGAGAACCTATGAAATAGACCCCGTAGAAGGAGATCACTGCATTCAAATAGGCAATACTCTCCTCACATCCCTCTGACATTCACTGCACGCTGAGAGGAAAACCGGGCTCCAACTTGCTGCGGAGCGCATATCAACGTAGAATCTTAGCACAAACTTACTTCACCACCTCCATCGGAGGCAAAGTTTGTAAAACTGAATTGTGGGTGTGGTGAGGGGTGTATTTGTAGGCATTTTGAGGTTTGGGAAACTTTGCCCCTCCTGGTAGGAATGTATATCCCATACGTCACTAGCTCATGGACTCTTGCTAATTACATGAAAGAAATATAAGCAGGTTGATAACACCAAGGAGGTGTCAACGCATCCACTGCTTCTGCCTGAGGATCCCTGGACAGGTACCTGGGAAGATTCTTGTTTAGATGAGAAGCCATCAGATCTATTTCTGGAAGACCCCACATCTGAACAGTTTGAGAAAACACATCTGCATGGAGGGACCTCTCCCCCGGATGTAAAGTCTGATGCCTGGGATAATTCGTCTCCCAATTGCCTATACCTTGGATATGAACCGCAGAAATTAGACAGGAGCTGGATTCCACCCAAGCAAGTATCTGAGATACTTCTTTCATAGCTTGGGGACTGCGAGTCCCACCCTGATGATTGACATATGCCACAGTTGTGATATTGTCTGTCTGAAAACATATGAACGGTTCTCTCTTTAGCAGAGGCCAGAACTGAAGAGCTCTGAAAATTGGAGAGTTCCAAAATATTGATTGGTAATCTCGCCTCTTGAGATTTCCAAACCCCTAGTGCTGTCAGAGATCCCCAAACAGCTCCCCAACCTGAAAGACTTGCATCTGTTGTGATCACAATCCAGGTTTGCCGAACAAAAGAAGCCCCTTGAACTATACGATGGTGGTCTAACCACCAAGTCAGAGATAATCGAACATTGGGATTTAAGGATATTAATTGTGATATCCTTGTATAATCCCTGCACCATGGGTCAGCATACAAAGCTGAAGAGGTCTCATGTGAAAACGAGCAAAGGGGATCGCGTTCGATGCTGCAGTCATAAGACCAAAAACTTCCATGCACATAGCTACTGAAGGGAATGACGGAGACTGAAGGTTCTGACAGGCTGCAACCAATATTAAACGTCTCTGGTCTGTTAGAGACAGAGTCAAAGACACTGAATCTATCTGGAAGCCTAAAAAGGTGACCCTTGTCTGAGGAATCAAGGAACTCTTTGGTAAATTGATCCTCCAACCATGTTTTCAAAGAAATAACACTAGTTGATTTGTGTGAGATTCTGCAGAACGTAAAGACTGAACGTAAAGACTGAGCTAGTACCAAGATATCCAAATAAGGAAACACCGCAATACCCCGCTCTCTGGTTACAGAGAGTAGGGCACCGAGAACTTTTGAAAAGATTCCTGGAGCTGTCGCCAGGCCAAAAGGAAGAGCAGCAAATTGGAAATGCTTGTCTAGAAAAGAGAATCTCAGAAACTGATAATGATCTGGATGAATCGGAATATGAAGGTATACATCCTGCATGTCTATTGTGGACATATAATGTCCTTGCTGAACAAAAGGCAGAATAGTCCTTATGGTCACCATTTTGAAAGTTGGTACTCTTACATAACAATTCAAAATTTTCAGATCCAGAACTGGTCTGAATGAATTTTCTTTCTTTTGGACAATGAATAGATTTGAATAAAACCCCAGACCCTGTTCCTGAAACGGAACTGGCATGATTACCCCTGAAAACTCCAGGTCTGAAACACACTTCAGGAAAGCCTGAGCCTTTACTGGATTTGCTGGGATGCGTGAGAGAAAAAAAAATCTTCTCACAGGAGGTCTTACTCTGAATCCTATTCGGTACCCCTGAGAGACAATACTCAGAATCCATTGATTTTGGACAGAATTTATCCAAATATCCTTGAAAAATCTTAATCTGCCCCCTACCAGCTGAGCTGGAATGAGGGCCGCACCTTCATGCGGACTTAGGGGCTGGCTTTGGTTTCTTAAATGGCTTGGATTTATTCCAATTTGAAGAAGGTTTCCAATTGGAAACAGATTCCTTAAGGAACAAAAACGGTTAGAAGCTTTAGATTTACCCTTAGGTCTTTTATCCTGAGGCAAAAAAACTCCCTTCCCCCCAGTGACAGTTGAAATTATTGAATCCAACTGAGAACCAAATAACTTATTACCTTGGAAAGAAAGATAGCAATCTGGACTTAGAAGTCATGTCAGCATTCCAAGATTTAAGCCACAAAGACATAGATTTAACATCAATTTTGATTATATCAAAAATGGCATCACAAATAAATTGATTAGCATGTTGCAGCAAGCGAACAATGCTAGACAAATCAGAATCCAATTCTTGTTGCGATAAATTTTCCAACCAAAACGTTGATGCAGCTGCAACATCAGCCAAAGAAATTGCAGGCCTGAGAAGATGACCTGAATATAAATAGGCTTTACTTAGATAAGATTCAAGTTTCCTATCTAAAGGATCTTTAAAAGTACTATCTTCCATAGGAATAGTAGTACGTTTAGCAAGAGTTGAGATAGTCCCATCAACTTTGGGGATCTTTTCCCAAAACTCCATTGTAATTGCTGGCAAAGGATACACATTTTTAAACCTTGAAAAAGGAATAAAAGAAGTACCAGGCCTATTCCATTCCTTATAAATCATATCAGAAATAGCATAAGGAACTGGAAAAACCTCTGGAATAACCACAGGAGGTTTATAAACAGAATTTAAATGTTAACTAGTTTTAATATCAAGAGGACTAGTCTCCTCAATATCCAATGTAATCAACACTTCTTTTAACAAATAACGAATATACTCCATTTTAAATAAATAAGTAGATTTGTCAGTATCAATATCTGAGGAACGATCTTCTGAATCAGATAGATCCTCATCAGAGGAGGATAATTCAGTATGTTGTCAGTCATTTGAAATTTCATCAACCTTATGAGAAGTTTTAAAAGACCTTTTACGTTTATTAGAAGGCGGGATGGCAGAAAAGCCTTCTGAATAGAATCAGCAATAAATTATTTTAAATTCACAGGTATATCTTGTACATTAGATGTTGAAGGAACAGCAACAGGCAATGTACTATTACTGATGGACACATTATCTGCATGTGAAAGTTTATCATGACAACTATTACAAACCACAGCCAGAGATAGTGGGGCCTAGTTATCAAGCCGTCAACCTCAAATACGCTGGAATTCCGCAGTGTATTTGTGGCGAGGCTGATTCGCCTTAGTTATCAAAGGCTTGAGACCGTCAAAAGTAGAATTTTGTGACGTAAACTTCGATCCGCCGGACTCAGTCCGACACAGATCGATTCTTACGTCACTCCAGATGTTCCGCACACAAGTGCGGCACAATCTGACTACTTTTGCTAGTTATCAAAAAACTAGCAGGTACGCTCGGCACTTTTCCGGCCCAGCGTACCTGGTTTTCAATCCGCCACCCTGGAGGCGGCGGATCCCATAGGAATCAATGGGAGTCTGACCATAGCGAAAGTACAAGTTCGCTGCTGCCAGACATCCCATTGATTCCTATGGGAGATGTCTGCACCTAACACCCTAACATGTACCCTGAGTCTAAACACCACTAATCTGTCCCCCCTACACCGCCGCAACTAAATAAAGTTATTACCCCCTAAACCGCCGCTCCCAGAGCCCACCGCAAGCTACTCTATACATATTAACCCCTAAACCGCCGCTCCCGGAGCCCACCGCCACCTACATTATACCTAGTAACCCCTATCCTGCCCCCCGTATACCGCCGCCCTCTATAATAAAGTTATTAACCCCTATCCTGCCGATCCCGCACCTCACCGCAAATAAATAAATAGTTTAACCCCTAAACCGCCGCTCCCGGACCCCCGCAACCTATATTAAATTTATTAACCCCTATCCTGCCCCCCCTACACCGGCGCCACCTATAATAAATTTATTAACCCCTATCCTGCCCCCCACTACACCGCCGCCACTGTAATAAAATTATTAACCCCTAAACCTAAGTCTAACACTAACCCTAACACCCCCCTAACTTAAATATTAATTAAATAAATCTAAATAATATTTCTATTATGAACTAAAATTAATCCTATTTAAAGCTAAATACTTACATTTAAAATAAACCCTAATATAGCTACAATATAAATAATAATTATAATGTAGCTATCTTACGGCTAGATTTAGAGTTTTGTCGGTAAGGACCCGCGTAGCTAACGCCAGCCTTTTTCTGTCCGCACCATAAAAATAACTCTGGTATTGAGAGTCCACATAAAGGCTGCGTTAGGCTCCAAAAAAGGAGCGTAGAGCATATTTAACGCAGCTTCAACTCTCGATACCAGAGTTGCTTACGCAAGCGGCCAGCCTCAAAAACGTGCTCGTGCACGATTCCCCCATAGGAAACAATGGGGCTGTTTGAGCTGAAAAAAAACCTAACACCTGCAAAAAAGCCGCGTTCAGCTCCTAACGCAGCCCCATTGTTTGCTATGCGGAAACACTTCCTACGTCTGCACCTAACACTCTAACATGTACCCCGAGTCTAAACACCCCTAACCTTACACTTATTAACCCCTAATCTGCCGCCCCCGCTATCGCTGACCCCTGCATATTATTATTAACCCCTAATCTGCCGCTCCGTAAACCGCCGCTACTTACATTATCCCTATGTACCCCTAATCTGCTGCCCTAACATCGCCGACCCCTATATTATATTTATTAACCCCTAATCTGCCGCCCCCTGCATATTATTATTAACCCCTAATCTGCCGCTCCGTAAACCGCCGCTACTTACATTATCCCTATGTACCCCTAATCTGCTGCCCTAACATCGCCGACCCCTATATTATATTTATTAACCCCTAATCTGCCCCCCACAACGTCGCCTCCACCTGCCTACACTTATTAACCCCTAATCTGCCGAGCGGACCTGAGCGCTACTATAATAAAGTTATTAACCCCTAATCCGCCTCACTAACCCTATAATAAATAGTATTAACCCCTAATCTGCCCTCCCTAACATCGCCGACACCTAACTTCAATTATTAACCCCTAATCTGCCGACCGGAGGTCACCGCTATTCTAATAAATGTATTAACCCCTAAAGCTAAGTCTAACCCTAACACTAACACCCCCCTAAGTTAAATATAATTTTAATCTAACGAAATTAATTAACTCTTATTAAATAAATTATTCCTATTTAAAGCTAAATACTTACCTGTAAAATAAATCCTAATATAGCTACAATATAAATTATAATTACATTGTAGCTATTTTAGGATTAATATTTATTTTACAGGCAACTTTGTAATTATTTTAATCATGTACAATAGCTATTAAATAGTTAAGAACTATTTAATAGTTACCTAGTTAAAATAATTACAAAATTACCTGTAAAATAAATCCTAACCTAAGTTACAATTAAACCTAACACTATACTATCATTAAATTAATTAAATAAAATACCTACAATTACCTACAATTAAACCTAACACTACACTATCAATCTATTAATTAAATACAATATCTACAAATAACTACAATGAAATAAACTAACTAAAGTACAAAAAATAAAAAAGAACTAAGTTATAAAAAATAAAAAAATATCTACAAACATAAGAAAAATATTACAACAATTTTAAACTAATTACACCTACTCTAAGCCCCCTAATAAAACAACAAAGCCCCCCAAAATAAAAAATGCCCTACCCTATTCTAAATTACTAAAGTTAAAAGCTCTTTTACCTTACCAGCCCTGAACAGGGCCCTTTGCGGGGCATGCCCCAAGAAGTTCAGCTCTTTTGCCTGTAAAAAAAACATACAATACCCCCCCCAACATTACAACCCACCACCCACATACCCCTAATCTAACCCAAACCCCCCTTAAATAAACCTAACACTAAGCCCCTGAAGATCTTCCTACCTTATCTTCACCATACCAGGTTCACCGATCCGTCCTGGGGGTCGATCCGATATAAAGCGTCGCCCGCAAAAGCCGGCGACGCCAATAATTGCGCGGATTTGGTATCCTATATACGGCGTAAGCTAGAAGTTACGCCCGTATATTTCTGCCGTCGCCCGCAGTTTTTTGGGCCATAGGCAGGTATACCAAACCCGCGCAATTTGGTATCCAATATGCAGCGTAAGGACTTACGTGGCGAGAATGGAGAAAACTTACTCCATTTTCACCTCGCCACAAAAAGCAGCCGTAAGAAGCCTTACGCTGACTATTGGAGCCCCGTAACTCCCTAAACTAGCTGCTAAAATAAACCTAACACCTAACGCATGCGCAATGTCTATCTCCCTGTCAACCGCGATCTTCTAAAATAAACCTAACACCTAACGCATGCGCAATGTCTATCTCCCTGTCAACCGCGATCTTCTAAAATAAACCTAACACCTAACGCATGCGCAATGTCTATCTCCCTGTCAACCGCGATCCCCCCCCCCCCCCGAAATCCCTAATAAAGTTATTACCCCCTAAAACGCCGCTCCCCGACCCCGCCGCCATCTACATAAACTAACCCCCTACTGTGAGCCCCTAAAACCGCCGCCATCTACCTTATCTATCCCGTAATCTGACCCCTTACACCGCCGCCACCTATATAAAAATTATTAACCCCTAATTTAATCTACCTACCCCGCCGCCAGCTATATTATCTATATTAACCCTAAGTATATTATAGTTAATATAGTTATTACATTATATATATTAACTATATTAACCCTAATTATATTAGGGTTAATATAGTTAATATAGTTACTATAGTATTTATATTAACTATATTAACTCTATCTAACCCTAACACCCCTAACTAAATTTATATTAAATTAATCTAATTAATTTATAAACTAAAATATTCCTATTTAAATCTAAATACTTACCTATAAAATAAACCCTAAGATAGCTACAATATAATTAATAATTACATTGTAGCTATGTTAGGGTTAATATTTATTTTACAGGTAAATAGTTAATTATTTTAACTAGGTATAATAGATATTAAATAGTTATTAACTATTTAATATCTACCTAGTTAAAATAATTACCCAATTACCTGTAAAATAAATCCTAACCTAAGTTACAAATACACCTACACTATCAATAAATTAAATAAACTACAAACATCTATCTAAAAATACAATTAAATTAACTAAACTAAATTACAAAAAAAAACAAACACTAAATTACAAAAAATAAAAAAAAGATTACAAGATTTTTAAGCTAATTACACCTATTCTAAGCCCCCTAATAAAATAATAAACCCCCAAAATAAAAAAAATTCCCTGCCCTATTCTAAATTAAAATAAGTTCATAGCTCTTTACCTTACCAGCCCTTAAAAGGGCCTTTTGTGGGGCATGCCCCAAAGAATTCAGCTCTTTTGCAATCAATAAATACAATCCCCCCCCATTACAACCCACCACCCACATACCCCTATTCTAAACCCACCCAAACCCCCCTTAATAAATCCTAACACTACCCCCCTGAAGATCTCCCTACCTTGTCTTCACCACACCGGGCCGAACTCCTGATCCGATCCGGGCGATGTCGTCCTCCAAGCGGCAAAGAAGAAATCTTCCTCCGGCGATGTCATCCTCCAAGCGGCAAAGAAGAATTCTTCCTCCGGCGACGTCTTCCTCCAAGCGGCAGCAAAGTCTTCAGTCTTCCGGCGGCATCTTCAATCTTCTTTCTTCGCTCCGCCGCCGCGGAGCATCCATCCCGGCCGATCGCTAAACATGGAATGAGGTACCTTTAAATGACGTCATCCAAGATGGCGTCCGCCGAATTCCGATTGGCTGATAGGATTCTATCAGCCAATCGGAATTAAGTTAAAAAAATCTGATTGGCTGATTGAATCAGCCAATCAGATTCAAGTTCAATCCGATTGGCTGATCCAATCAGCCAATCAGATTGAGCTCGCATTCTATTGGCTGATCGGAACAGCCAATAGAATGCGAGCTCAATCTGATTGGCTGATTGGATCAGCCAATCGGATTGAACTTGATTCTGATTGGCTGATTCCATCAGCCAATCAGAAAATTCCTACCTTAATTCCGATTGGCTGATAGAATCCTATCAGCCAATCGGAATTCGAGGGACGCCATCTTGGATGACGTCCCTTAAAGGAACAGTCATTCGTCGTTCAGTCGTCGGTCCGGATGGATGTTCCGCGCTGGATGTCTTCAGGATCCTGCCGCTTCGCTCCGGATGGAAGAAGATCGAAGATGCCGCTTGGAGAAGATGTTTGCCGGTCCGGATGTCCTCTTCTTGCCGGATAGGAGGAAGACTTTGGAGCCTCTTCTGGACCGGATTATGGATCGCCAACCCCCGCTTGGGTTGGATGAAGATGTTGGAGCCAGGACGGATCGGTGAACCTGGTATGGTGAAGACAAGGTAGGAAGATCTTCAGGGGCTTAGTGTTAGGTTTCTTTAAGGGGGTTTGGGTTCGATTAGGGGTATGTGGGTGGTGGGTTGTAATGTTGGGGGGGGGGTATGGTATGTTTTTTTTTACAGGCAAAAGAGCTGAAATTCTTGGGGCATGCCCCGCAAAGGGCCCTGTTCAGGGCTGGTAAGGTAAAAGAGCTTGTAACTTTTTTAATTTAGAATAGGGTAGGGAATTTTTTATTTTGGGGGGCTTTGTTATTTTATTAGGGGGCTTAGAGTAGGTGTAATTAGTTTAAAATTGTTGTAATATTTTTCTTATGTTTGTAAATATTTTTTTATTTTCTGTAACTTAGTTCTTTTTTATTTTTTGTACTTTAGCTAGTTTATTTAATTGTATTTATTTGTAGGAATTGTGTTTAATTAATTTATTGATAGTGTAGTGTTAGGTTAATTGTAGGTAATTGTAGGTAGTTTATTTAATTATTTTATTGATAGGGTAGTGTTAGGTTTAATTATAACTTAGGTTAGGATTTATTTTACAGGTAAATTTGTTATTATTTTAACTAGGTAACTATTAAATAGTTCTTAACTATTTAATAGCTATTGTACCTGGTTAAAATAATTACAAAGTTGCCTGTAAAATAAATATTAATCCTAAAATAGCTATAATATAATTATAATTTATATTGTAGCTATATTAGGATTTATTTTACAGGTAAGTATTTAGCTTTAAATAGGAATAATTTATTTAATAAGAGTTAATTTATTTCGTTAGATTTAAATTATATTTAACTTAGGGGGGTGTTAGTGTTAGGGTTAGACTTAGCTTTAGGGGTTAATACATTTATTAGAATAGCGGTGAGCTCCGGTCGGCAGATTAGGGGTTAATAATTGAAGTTAGGTGTCGGCGATGTTAGGGAGGGCAGATTAGGGGTTAATACTATTTATGATAGGGTTAGTGAGGCGGATTAGGGGTTAATAACTTTATTATAGTAGCGCTCAGGTCCGCTCGGCAGATTAGGGGTTAATAAGTGTAGGCAGGTGTCGGCGACGTTGAGGGGGGGCAGATTAGGGGTTAATAAATATAATATAGGGGTCGGCGATGTTAGGGGCAGCAGATTAGGGGTACATAGGGATAACGTAGGTGGCGGCGATTTGCGGTCGGAAGATTAGGGGTTAATTATTTTAAGTAGCTGGCGGCGACGTTGTGGGGGGCAAGTTAGGGGTTAATAAATGTAATACAGGGGTCGGCGGGGTTAGGGGCAGCAGATTAGGGGTACATAAATATAACGTAGGTGGCGGTCGGCAGATTAGGGGTTAAAAATTTTAATCGAGTGGCGGCGGTGTGGGGGGACCTCGGTTTAGGGGTACATAGGTAGTTTATGGGTGTTAGTGTACTTTAGGGTACAGTAGTTAAGAGCTTTATGAACCGGCGTTAGCCAGAAAGCTCTTAACTCCTGCTATTTTCAGGCGGCTGGAATCTTGTCGTTAGAGCTCTAACGCTCACTTCGGAAATGACTCTAAATACCGGCGTTAGAAAGATCCCATTGAAAAGATAGGCTACGCAAATGGCGTAGGGGGATCTGCGGTATGGAAAAGTCGCGGCTGAAAAGTGAGCGTTAGACCCTTTAATCACTGACTCCAAATACCAGCGGGCGGCCAAAACCAGCGTTAGGAGCCTCTAACGCTGGTTTTGATGGCTACCGCCGAACTCCAAATCTAGGCCTTAGATAGCTACAATGTAATTAATAATTACATTGTAGCTATCTTAGGATTTATATTTATTTTACAGGTAACTTTGTATTTATTTTAGCTAGTTAGAATAGTTATTAAATAGTTATTAACTATTTAATAACTACCTAGCTAAAAGAAATACAAAATTACCTGTAAAATAAATCCTAACCTAAGTTACAATTAAACCTAACACTACACTATCTTTAAATGAATTAAATAAATTAAATGCAAATAACTACAATTAAATACAATTACATAAACTAACTAAAGTACAAAAAAAAAAAGCTAAGTTACAAAAAAATAAAAAAAATAAGTTACAAACATTTTACAAATATTACAACAATTTTAAGCTACTTATACCTAATCTAAGCCCCCTAATAAAATAACAAAGCCCCCCAAAATAAAAAAATGCCCTACCCTATTCTAAATTAAAAAAGTTCAAAGCTCTTTTACCTTACCAGCCCTTAAAAGGGCCTTTTGTGGGGGCATGCCCCAAATTATTCAGCTCTTTTGCCTGTAAAAGAAAAATACAACCCCCCCAACATTAAAACCCACCACCCACATACCCCTAATCTAACCCAAACCCCCCTTAAAATAACCTAACACTAATCCCCTGAAGATCATCCTACCTTTAGTCATCTTCACTCAGCCGAGCAGCGATGGAACCGAAGAGGAGACCCGGAGCGGCAGAAGTTATCCTCCAAGCGGCGCTGAAGAAATCTTCCATCCGATGAAGTGATCCTCCAAGCGGCGCTGTAGAACTCTTCCATCCGGGTGATGTCATCTTCCAAGAGGCGCTGAAGAAGTCTTCTATCCGGGCGATGTCATCTTCCAAGCCGGGTCTTCAATCTTCATCCCGCCGATGCGGAACATCCTTCTTTACCGACGGACTACCGACGAATGAAGGCTCCTTTAAGGGACGTCATCCAAGATGGCGTCCCTTCAATTCCGATTGGCTGATTGGATTCTATCAGCCAATCGGAATTAAGGTAGGAAAAATCTGATTGGCTGATTGAATCAGCCAATCAGATTCAAGTTCAATCCGATTGGCTGATCCAATCAGCCAATCAGATTGAGCTTGATTCTATTGGCTGTTCCGATCAGCCAATAGAATGCGAGCTCAATCTGATTGGCTGATTGGATCAGCCAATCGGATTGAACTTGAATCTGATTGGCTGATTCAATCAGCCAATCAGATTTTTCCTACCTTAATTCCGATTGGCTGATAGAATCCTATCAGCCAATCGGAATTGAAGGGACGCCATCTTGGATGACGTCCCTTAAAGGAGCCTTCATTCGTCGGTAGTCCGTCGGTAAAGAAGGATGTTCCGCGTCGGCAGGATGAAGATTGAAGACCCGGCTTGGAAGATGACATTGCCCGGATAGAAGACTTCTTCAGCGCCTCTTGGAAGATGACATCGCCCGGATGGAAGAGTTCTTCAGCGCCGCTTGGAGGATCACTTCATCGGATGGAAGATTTCTTCAGCGCCGCTTGGAGGATCACTTCTGCCGCTCCGGGTCTCCTCTTCGGTTCCATCCCTGCTCGGCTGAGTGAAGACGACTAAAGGTAGGATGATCTTCAGGGGATTAGTGTTAGGTTATTTTAAGGGGGGTTTGGGTTAGATTAGGGGTATGTGGGTGGTGGGTTTTAATGTTGGGGGGGTTGTATTTTTCTTTTACAGGCAAAAGAGCTGAATTCTTTGGGGCATGCCCCCACAAAAGGCCCTTTTAAGGGCTGGTAAGGTAAAAGAGCTTTGAACTTTTTTAATTTAGAATAGGATAGGGCATTTTTTTATTTTGGGGGGCTTTGTTATTTTATTAGGGGGCTTAGATTAGGTGTAAGTAGCTTAAAATTGTTGTAATATTTTTAAAATGTTTGTAACTTATTTATTTTTTTGTACTTTAGTTAATTTATGTAATTGTATTTAATTGTAGTTATTTGTATTTAATTTATTTAATTCATTTAAAGATAGTGTAGTGTTAGGTTTAATTGTAACTTAGTTTAGGATTTATTTTACAGGTAATTTTGTATTTCTTTTAGCTAGGTAGTTATTAAATAGTTAATAACTATTTAATAACTATTCTAACTAGTTAAAATAAATACAAAGTTACCTGTAAAATAAATATAAATCCTAAGATAGCTACAATGTAATTATTAATCGTATGGTTTATTTTACAGGTAAGTATTTAGTTTTAAATAGGAATAATTTATTAAAGTATAGTGTAGTGTTAGGTGTAATTGTAACTTAGGTTAGTTTTTATTTTACAGGTAAATTTCTCTTTATTTTAGCTAGGTAAGCTATTAAATAGTTAATAACTATTTAATAGCTATTGTACCTAGTTAAAATAAATTGAAAGTTACCTGTAAAATAAAAATAAATCCTAAGATAGCTACAATATAATTATTATTTATATTGTAGCTATAATAGGGTTTATTTTAAATGTAGTATTTAGCTTTAAATAGGATTAATTTAGTTCATAATAGAAATATTATTTAGATTTATTTAATTAATATTTAAGTTAGGGGGGGTGTTAGGGTTAGTGTTAGACATAGGTTTAGGGGTTAATAATTTTATTACAGTGGCGGCGGTGTAGTGGGGGGCAGGATAGGGGTTAATAAATTTATTATAGGTGGCGACAGTGTAGGGGGGGCAGGATAGGGGTTAATAAATTTAATATAGGTTGCGGAGGGTCAGGGAGCGGCGGTTTAGGGGTTAAACTATTTAGTTGCGGCGAGGTGCGGGAACAGCAGGATAGGGGTTAATAACTTTATTATAGAGGGCGACGGTATAGGGGGGGCAGGATAGGGGTTACTAGGTATAATGTAGGTGGCAGCGGTGTCCGGGAGCGGCGGTTTAGGGGTTAATACATTTATCAGAGTTGCGGCAGGGTCTAGGAGCGGCGGTTTAGGGGTTAATACATTTATCAGAGTTGCGGCAGGGTCTAGGAGCAGCGGTTTAGGGGTTAGTAACTTTATTTCGTTGCGGGGGGCTCCGGGGGCGCCGGTATAGGGGTAGAACAGTGCAGTTTAGTGTGAGTGCTTAGTGACAGGCTAGCAATAAAGCTGGGAAAAAGCCAAAGAGCAGCGAGATCGGATGAGTGATAACTCTCACAGTCCGCTGCTCATCGCCCCGTACTTGGTGCGCGGCTTTTTGACAGATTTATTTGATAACTTAGGCGAAATTTTTCAGGTCCGCGGCGGCGATGGTAGGCGAACTTAGGCGGGCGTATTGGGCCGGCGAAGGCAGGAAAGTTGACACGTTGATAACTACCCCCCAGTATCTCCACAAGTTTACAACAAATGCACTTAGCTTTAGTAGAACTGTTATCAGGCAGCAGGAATCCAACAGATACTTCTGAGACAGGATCAGATTTAGACATCTTGCAAAATGTAATAAAAAACAACATATAAAGCAAAATTATCAATTTCCTTATATGGCAGTTTCAGGAATGGGTAAAAAATGCAAACAGCATAGCCCTCTGACATAGAAAAAGGCAAGAGGCATATAAGAATGGGGTTTTAAATAATGAAATTTGGCGGCAAGTATGACGCACAACGTAACTGAAAATTTTTTGGCGCTAACATCCGGAAATGACAAACTCGCGTCACTAACGACGCAACCTTGTGCAAGGAACTCAGCGTCAAATAAGACGCCGTAAATGACGAATTTGCGTCATCGGACGTACCTTCGCGACAAAAAAAATTCCCGCGCCAAAAATGACGCAATAAAGTTTGGCATTTTGCACACTCGCAGGCCTAATTTTGCCCACAAATTTTGAAAGAGAAAAGCAGTCAATTTGAAAAAAATACTAAACCCCAGGTAAGAAAAATATTTCCTAAATATTTATTTCCCCAAATATGAAACTGACAGTCTGCAAAAGGAAATGCATAAACCTGACTCATGGCAAATATAAGTACAATACATATATTAAGATTTTTCTATTAATGCATACAGTGCCAAACCATAGCTGAGGGTGTCTTAAGTCATAAAAACATACTTACCGAAAGACACCCATCCACATATAGCAGATAGCCAAACCAGTACTGAAACGGTTATCAGTAGAGGTAATGGTATATGAGAGTATATCGTCAATCTGAAAAGGGAGGTAGGAGATGAATCTCTATGACCGATAACAGAGAACCTATTAAATAGATCTCCCGTGAGGAAAACCATTGCATTCAATAGGTGATACTCCCTTCACATCCCGCTGACATTCACTGTACTCTGAGAGGAACCGGGCTTCAAAATGCTGAGAAGCGCATATCAACATAGAAATCTTAGCACAAACTTACTTCACCACCTCCAAAGGAGGCAAAGTTTGTAAAACTGAATTGTGGGTGTGGTGAGGGGTGTATTTATAGACATTTTGAGGTTTGGGAAACTGGTAGGATTGTATATCCCATACGTCACTAGCTCATGGACTCTTGCCAATTACATGAAAGAACGTGGTCTGAAGGTTCCCTCTTTTTTGGGAACCACAAACCAATTGGTATAAAAAAAAAACAGACCCAGTACCTGTATTGGAACTGGATTAATCATTCCCAGGTCTGAGATGTCACTTACACAGTGTAAGAACGCCTCTCCTGTCGTCTGTTCTGCAGATAATCTTGAAAGCAGACAACCGCCTCTGGGAAGAAAACTCTTAAACTCCAATTTGAATCCCTGGGACACCATTTTCTATTGCCCAGGGATTCTGAACATCTCGAATCCAAGCCTGTGCGAAGACTGAAAGTCTGCCCTCTTTCAAGCCAGGTTCCAACAAGATATTCCCCTTGTAAAGAATCGTTAAAAGCTTAGACTTAGAGCATACATCCGTAGAACAAGGCTCTAACCATAAGGCTCTGTGAGCTGGAACAGAGAAACCTGAAACCTATGCTCCCATCTTGATCACTTGAAGGGAAGAATTTGAAATAAAGGATTTAGCCAATTTGAAAACTTGTATCCTTATCCTGGATTTTATCCAGGGGAGTTTGACATAAAAGTATCAGACAACGCATCAAACCAATATGCCGTCGCACTAGTGATGTTAGCAAAGTACACAGCTGGTTACCTTTGTAAGCCCTAGTGTACATCCTCTCTCTAATTTTTGTCCATAGGACCTTTGAAAAAACCGAACTATCCTCTAAGGGTATAGCAGTTCTCTTATCTAAGCAGGAGACTACTCCTTCCACCCTAGGGAATGATTACCCAGCCTCCATAGCCGAGTCGGCTATGGGAAACAACTCTTTAAATATAGGAAATGCGGTTAATAGCTGCAGCTGGTTTCAAACCTTCCACCAGCTAGACAGCTAAGCATCAGGCTACTACAGCTGGCTGATTCCATTCTTTATAACTTGCTGGACGCACAAGGATCGCTTACACCGGTAATGTCGGAGTCGCCCAGGGTAGCTAAAACCTCCTAAAGGATCCAATGGAGGTGTTCAAGCTAAAAACTGAAAGAAAAAACAACCTCAGGATCAAATAAAATAATGTTCCATCTGAGTTTGCGAATCCTCTCTCAGGTAATCCCGAAGTATCTTCCTCTTTCGGGTAACAGGGAAGAACCATGCAAAATAGTAACTACTGAATCAATCAATTTTCTAAATGATTGAGAATAATCCCTCTAGTAATGCTTTCTACCTTGTGGGAAGAACATATAATGAATGAAATTCAGAGCAACTCTGGATGGAGTTGAAAAGGAAGCGCAGGGCACTGCATGTGGGCCATAAAGTTTAGTGGGACACTATAGGAGAGATTTCTGGCATAGATTGACCATTGTCAACAGAGAGATTTATTATTCTATCAATAACGATTGAAGATAAAGAGTATATACTGTGTAATGTATATGGCCCTAACAAAGAAGATCCGGGTTTCTGGAAAAAACTTAGAGATCATTTATTGATACATACAGATAAATATTTAATATTTGGCGGGGATTTTAATTTAACCCCAAATTTAACTTTAGACAGAAAAAAAGGAATGGGGAAACAGGTCTCAACAAATAGAAAAAAATGAGTTAAAAATAAAAAGAGTAAGCACAATACTTAAAACTTTGAAAAAAGACCTAAGATTACAAGATATATGGAGAATTATGAACCCGGATGCCAGAGAATTTTCATGTTTATCGAAATCTAAGTACTCCTTTTCCAGAATCGACTTTTTGTTGGTCTCAGAATATATGATTAACCAAATTCAGGAAGCCAAAATCGATCAAGTCACAATATCAGATCATGCCCCTATTATTATTGTATTAAATGCACCTTCCCTTAAGCAGCCGGGCTCTTTATTTTTCCCCAAATATCTTTTAAATAATCCCAAATTTGTAACATTTCTGAGAAACAAATGGATAGAATATGATAATTTTAACAATTATTTGCATAAAAACATAATTTAATTTATGTAAGAACTTACCTGATAAATTCATTTCTTTCATATTAGCAAGAGTCCATGAGCTAGTGACGTATGGGATATACATTCCTACCAGGAGGGGCAAAGTTTCCCAAACCTCAAAATACCTATAAATACACCCCTCACCACACCCACAATTCAGTTTAACGAATAGCCAAGAAGTGGGGTGATAAAAAAAGTGCGAAAGCATATAAAATAAGGAATTGGAATAATTGTGCTTTATACAAAATCATAACCACCACAAAAAAAGGGCGGGCCTCATGGACTCTTGCTAATATGCAAGAAATGAATTTATCAGGTAAGTTCTTACATAAATTATGTTTTCTTTCATGTAATTAGCAAGAGTCCATGAGCTAGTGACGTATGGGATAATGATTACCCAAGATGTGGATCTTTCCACACAAGAGTCACTAGAGAAGGAGGGATAAAATAAAGACAGCCAATTCCTGCTGAAAATAATCCACACCCAAAATAAAGTTTAACGAAAAACATAAGCAGAAGATTCAAACTGAAACCGCTGCCTGAAGTACTTTTCTACCAAAAACTGCTTCAGAAGAAGAAAATACATCAAAATGGTAGAATTTAGTAAAAGTATGCAAAGAAGACCAAGTTGCTGCTTTGCAAATCTGATCAACCGAAGCTTCATTCCTAAACGCCCAGGAAGTAGAAACTGACCTAGTAGAATGAGCTGTAATTCTCTGAGGCGGAGTTTTACCCGACTCAACATAGGCAAGATGAATTAAAGATTTCAACCAAGATGCCAAAGAAATGGCAGAAGCTTTCTGGCCTTTTCTAGAACCGGAAAAGATAACAAATAGACTAGAAGTCTTTCGGAAAGATTTAGTAGCTTCAACATAATATTTCAAAGCTCTAACAACATCCAAAGAATGCAACGATTTCTCCTTAGAATTCTTAGGATTAGGACATAATGAAGGAACCACAATTTCTCTACTAATGTTGTTGGAATTCACAACTTTAGGTAAAAATTCAAAAGAAGTTCGCAACACCGCCTTATCCTGATGAAAAATCAGAAAAGGAGACTCACAAGAAAGAGCAGATAGTTCAGAAACTCTTCTGGCAGAAGAGATGGCCAAAAGGAACAAAACTTTCCAAGAAAGTAATTTAATGTCCAATGAATGCATAGGTTCAAACGGAGGAGCTTGAAGAGCCCCCAGAACCAAATTCAAACTCCAAGGAGGAGAAATTGACTTAATGACAGGTTTTATACGAACCAAAGCTTGTACAAAACAATGAATATCAGGAAGAATAGCAATCTTTCTGTGAAAAAGAACAGAAAGAGCAGAGATTTGTCCTTTCAAGGAACTTGCGGACAAACCTTTATCTAAACCATCCTGAAGAAACTGTAAAATTCTCGGAATTCTAAAAGAATGCCAAGAAAAATGATGAGAAATACACCAAGAAATATAAGTCTTCCAGACTCTATAATATATCTCTCTAGATACAGATTTACGAGCCTGTAACATAGTATTAATCACAGAGTCAGAGAAACCTCTTTGACGAAGAATCAAGCGTTCAATCTCCATACCTTTAAATTTAAGGATTTCAGATCCTGATGGAAAAAAAGGACCTTGTGACAGAAGGTCTGGTCTTAACGGAAGAATCCACGGTTGGCAAGAGGCCATCCGGACAAGATCCGCATACCAAAACCTGTGAGGCCATGCCGGAGCTACCAGCAGAACAAACGAGCATTCCTTCAGAATCTTGGAGATTACTCTTGGAAGAAGAACTAGAGGCGGAAAGATATAGGCAGGATGATACTTCCAAGGAAGTGATAATGCATCCACTGCCTCCGCCTGAGGATCCCGGGATCTGGACAGATACCTGGGAAGTTTCTTGTTTAGATGGGACGCCATCAAATCTATTTCTGGAAGTTCCCACATTTGAACGATCTGAAGAAATACCTCTGGGTGAAGAGACCATTCGCCCGGATGCAACATTTGGCGACTGAGATAATCCGCTTCCCAATTGTCTACACCTGGGATATGAACCGCAGAGATTCGAGATACTTCTTTCATAGCCAGAGGACTGTGAGTTCCTCCTTGATGATTGATGTATGCCACAGTTGTGACATTGTCTGTCTGAAAACAAATGAACGATTCTCTCTTCAGAAGAGGCCAAAACTGAAGAGCTCTGAAAATTGCACGGAGTTCCAAAATATTGATCGGTAATCTCACCTCCTGAGATTCCCAAACTCCTTGTGCCGTCAGAGATCCCCACACAGCTCCCCAACCTGTGAGACTTGCATCTGTTGAAATTACAGTCCAGGTCGGAAGCACAAAAGAAGCCCCCTGAATTAAACAATGGTGATCTGTCCACCACGTTAGAGAGTGTCGAACAATCGGTTTTAAAGATATTAATTGAGATATCTTTGTGTAATCCTTGCACCATTGATTCAGCATACAAAGCTGAAGAGGTCGCATGTGAAAACGAGCAAAGGGGATCGCGTCCGATGCAGCAGTCATAAGACCTAGAATTTCCATGCATAAGGCTACCGAAGGGAATGATTGTGACTGAAGGTTTCGACAAGCTGCAATCAGTTTTAGACGTCTCTTGTCTGTTAAAGACAGAGTCATGGACACTGAATCTATCTGGAAACCCAGAAAGGTTACCCTTGTCTGAGGAATCAATGAACTTTTTGGTAAATTGATCCTCCAACCATGATCTTGAAGAAACAACACAAGTCGATTCGTATGAAATTCTGCTAAATGTAAAGACTGAGCAAGTACCAAGATATCGTCCAAATAAGGAAATACCACAATACCCTGTTCTCTGATTACAGACAGAAGGGCACCGAGAACCTTTGTAAAAATTCTTGGAGCTGTAGCTAGGCCAAACGGCAGAGCCACAAACTGGTAATGCTTGTCCAGAAAAGAGAATCTCAGGAACCGATAATGATCTGGATGAATCGGAATATGCAGATATGCATCCTGTAAATCTATTGTTGACATATAATTCCCTTGCTGAACAAAAGGCAAGATAGTCCTTACAGTTACCATCTTGAACGTTGGTATCCTTACATAACGATTCAATATTTTTAGATCCAGAACTGGTCTGAAGGAATTCTCCTTCTTTGGTACAATGAAGAGATTTGAATAAAACCCCATCCCCTGTTCCTGAACTGGAACTGGCATAATTACTCCAGTCAACTCTAGATCTGAAACACAATTCAGAAATGCTTGAGCTTTTACTGGATTTACTGGGACACGGGAAAGAAAAAATCTCTTTGCAGGAGGTCTCATCTTGAAACCAATTCTGTACCCTTCTGAAACAATGTTCTGAATCCAAAGATTGTGAACAGAATTGATCCAAATTTCTTTGAAAAAACGTAACCTGCCCCCTACCAGCTGAGCTGGAATGAGGGCCGCACCTTCATGTGGACTTAGAAGCAGGCTTTGCCTTTCTGGCTGGCTTGGATTTATTCCAGATTGGAGATGGTTTCCAAACTGAAACTGCTCCTGAGGATGAAGGATCAGACTTTTGTTCTTTGTTGAAACTAAAGGAATGAAAACGATTATTAGCTCTGTTTTTACCCTTAGATTTTTTATCCTGTGGTAAAAAAGTTCCTTTCCCACCAGTAACAGTTGAAATAATAGAATCCAACTGAGAACCAAATAATTTGTTACCCTGGAAAGAAATGGAAAGTAGAGTTGATTTAGAAGCCATATCAGCATTCCAAGTCTTAAGCCATAAAGCTCTTCTAGCTAAAATAGCTAGGGACATAAACCTGACATCAACTCTGATAATATCAAAGATGGCATCACAGATAAAATTATTAGCATGCTGAAGAAGAATAATAATATCATGAGAATCATGATGTGTTACTTGTTGCGCTAAAGTTTCCAACCAAAAAGTTGAAGCTGCAGCAACATCAGCCAAAGATATAGCAGGTCTAAGAAGATTACCTGAACACAGATAAGCTTTTCTTAGAAAGGATTCAATTTTCCTATCTAAAGGATCCTTAAACGAAGTACCATCTGACGTAGGAATAGTAGTACGTTTAGCAAGGGTAGAAATAGCCCCATCAACTTTAGGGATTTTGTCCCAAAATTCTAATCTGTCAGACGGCACAGGATATAATTGCTTAAAACGTTTAGAAGGAGTAAAAGAATTACCCAATTTATCCCATTCTTTGGAAATTACTGCAGAAATAGCATTAGGAACAGGAAAAACTTCTGGAATAACCACAGGAGATTTAAATACCTTATCCAAACGTTTAGAATTAGTATCAAGAGGACCAGAATCCTCTATTTCTAAAGCAATTAGAACTTCTTTAAGTAAAGAACGAATAAATTCCATTTTAAATAAATATGAAGATTTATCAGCATCAACCTCTGAGACAGAATCCTCTGAACCAGAAGAGTCATCAGAATCAGAATGATGATGTTCATTTAAAAATTCATCTGTAGGGAGAGAAGTTTTAAAAGATTTTTTACGTTTACTAGAAGGAGAAATAACAGACATAGCCTTCTTTATGGATTCAGAAACAAAATCTCTTATGTTATAAGGAACATTCTGCACCTTAGATGTTGAAGGAACTGCAACAGGCAATGGTACTTTACTAAAGGAAATATTATCTGCATTAACAAGTTTGTCATGACAATCAATACAAACAACAGCTGGAGGAATAGCTACCAAAAGTTTACAGCAGATACACTTAGCTTTGGTAGATCCAGCACTAGACAGCGATTTTCCTGTAGTATCTTCTGACTCAGATGCAACGTGAGACATCTTGCAATATGTAAGAGAAAAAACAACATATAAAGCAAAATTGATCAAATTCCTTAAATGACAGTTTCAGGAATGGGAAAAAATGCCAAAGAACAAGCTTCTAGCAACCAGAAGCAATGAAAAATGAGACTTAAATAATGTGGAGACAAAAGCGACGCCCATATTTTTTAGAACCAAATAAGACGCCCACATTATTTGGCGCCTAAATGCTTTTGGTGCCAAAAATGACGCCACATCTGGAACGCCGACATTTTTGCGCCAAAAAAGTCAGCGCCAAGAATGACGCAATAAAATGAAGCATTTTCAGCCCCCGCGAGCCTAACAGCCCACAGGGAAAAAGAGTCAAATTTTTTTGAAGGTAAGAAAAAATGATTAAATCAAATGCATTATCCCAAATATGAAACTGACTGTCTGAAAAATAAGGAAAGTTGAACATTCTGAGTCAAGGCAAATAAATGTTTGAATACATATATTTAGAACTTTATAAACAAAGTGCCCAACCATAGCTTAGAGTGTCACAGAAAATAAGATTTACTTACCCCAGGACACTTATCTACATGTTTGTAGAAAGCCAAACCAGTTCTGAAACGAGAATCAGCAGAGGTAATGGTATATATAAGAGTATATCGTCGATCTGAAAAGGGAGGTAAGAGATGAATCTCTACGACCGATAACAGAGAACCTATGAAATAGACCCCGTAGAAGGAGATCACTGCATTCAAATAGGCAATACTCTCCTCACATCCCTCTGACATTCACTGCACGCTGAGAGGAAAACCGGGCTCCAACTTGCTGCGGAGCGCATATCAACGTAGAATCTAGCACAAACTTACTTCACCACCTCCATCGGAGGCAAAGTTTGTAAAACTGAATTGTGGGTGTGGTGAGGGGTGTATTTATAGGCATTTTGAGGTTTGGGAAACTTTGCCCCTCCTGGTAGGAATGTATATCCCATACGTCACTAGCTCATGGACTCTTGCTAATTACATGAAAGAAACCAATATTTATTGGGATACAGCTAAAGCAGTACTCAGTGGAGAGATTACGGCTTTTGTAATTAAGATGAGGAAAAACAAGAATCAAATGAAACAGGTAACCAATTCATTAATCAACGAATATACGAGATTCCTAGAGAGCAGAACTAAACTTAACTGGGATAAATATACTTTGGCGAAACAAACGAGGGATAATTTTTTATACAAAATGAAATTAGGGACAATATGAAGGCATGTTCAAACTTTTTTAGATTCGGCAATAAATCTGGGCGGTATACGGCTCAACTAGTTAATAATCAAAAAAAAGACTACGCTTATATCTAAATTAAAAACCAGAGATACATGGATAACTAATCTTACAGATATACAGAATATATTTTATGAATATTTTGCAGATCTTTATTTACCGTATCCTATAGATGAGGAAAAAAAGGACCAATTTTGGAAAAAAATGATTGTCCCAAAAAAAGACATGTCTCAGCTAAGCAAACTTAATGAGCCTATATCAGAAACAGAAATAATACAAACAATTAAAAATATGTCTAATAATAAGGAAGCTGGCCTCGATGGATTACCCTCAGAATTTTACAAAATTTTGATTAAAGAAATATCTCCCACATTAACACTACTTTTGAATAAATTTTGGCAGGGACAACTTACGCCCTCAAAGGATTTTTTTTTAAATAATATTTTTTATTGAGGTTTTGTATAATATACATAGAACATAAAACATAAACCGCCTTTTGGAACAAAAGAATGCTACAAATACAATTGAACAACATATTTCAGCGATGGTACTAGTCACAATAGATAGGCAGATGGAACCTCGATTTTATGATAAGTTAGTATAAGTGTCTGACCTATTGAAATCTTAAGTTTTAGGCCTAACGGCTTGTGGATATAGTAAACAACTGGAGGTCAGATAGATAGCTCTTTATGAGCTGCACAAAGAGAATGAATGAGTGTATGCTATGGGGGGGGGGGATAATCAGCGGGTAAGCACCGCTATCAATATGAGGGGAGGGTTGGAGGGCGGAGCCATAAGAATAAACACATAAATATATATCTACAGTCAGACATCATAAAAGATATATGATTTAGTGGGACCTCTGAAAAAAATGTTATCGGAAAATTAGTTATATGAGATACTGTCAATTTAGGCCATACTTCTATGAACATCTTAATGCGACTAGGGGTCCATAAGGGAATGCCTCACCAAGGGGTAGCAATAAATACATAGGTTAATGGCTGATATAAATGCATAATAATTATTAAGGAGAATTCAGAACATATGAGTTTGCTATATAACTAGTAGGCTATATGCTGTAATGATATCTCTAATACTGTACCTTCGTAATAATTAATAAACTTAACTATACCCAGGTGGGGGTTTCAAAATTAGCAATATAGAAGGTCATTAATACTATACATGTTCTTACACAGAGTTGTAAAACATATTAGGTTAAGGGTAAATTCCAGCAGGATATGCCCAAGTATTCTACCCAAAGCAGCAGTAATTACTTACGTATGGAACCTATTGTACTGGTATAACATCAATGCTAGTTAACAAATAATAATGAAAGTATAAGTACAATGTACACACTACCTAAGCGGTCTGTTGAGTTAATAACTATGAATAGCAATATGTTATGTTAGGTATGCAGAGCATGAATGATTGCTGGTAAATAGCGGCTACTACTAAAATACTATATTACACTGCTCCGGCTATAAGCAACACCTTCCCAATTATAGTGTATACATGAGCCTAAGGGGGAAGCACATATAACCTAAAACTTAAAGCATGCTAACCGGTATGGGTAGCAATTGGTTAATAACAGCAGAAAGGATCAACAGATGCCTAGTTACAAGTACAGAAAGAATCTATTAACATGTGCATACTAGTATATAAAAAAACTTGCTGTATTTGTTGTAGAACAAAGAGACTGTAAAAATATCGTCATCCTCAGCCTGTAAATGTGGTGCGTTACATACATATGGAAGAAAATTGCATCATGTCTGTGAACATATATATATCATGAGAAGGAAAGGATTGCGTGCTAAGATTTAAGATAAAAAGCGCAACTACTGTAGTATGTGAGCTCCTAACTGCAGGGGAAATCCTGGACCATCCTCTCATACCATACATTTACTTACTTGGGAAATAACATGAAAATGGGCATGGGACATCACACTATAAAGCTAACCTATACACCATAAGACAAGGGTGATAGTCTCTGAAGGGAATACACATGTTAATAACAAGGAGGTACATGAATTAGAATTGCAAATATCTCATAATATATATGTGGGTAGTAAAAGCCAAAATTTTCCCCTAGAAGGGCATATTTGCATAGACCCTGTAATGCCAGGATACATAAAAGACTATTAGAGATGCCCATATTACAAGTAGAGATAAACCTATGAGCAAAGAACCATAACTATAGATGTCCTGGTCTATAAACATTACCAACGCAAAGGCAAAAGAGCATGATATGTGGTACAGTGCTATAGTTAATGAAACTCTAGACAGGAGGAACAATTGGAGATGGAATTATAAATACATCAGGACATGAAGCATTCTTAGAACAAAAACCTTATATAGCAAGAGTTTACCAGAGTTTATACAGTCATAACTTTGAAAAAGAAGAATAACTAATTCTAATTGAAAGAGTCAGTTAGCCTAGTTTTTATATATGGTCCCTATTTTCTGTGTATGTACTGCAGAGTTAATGCGGTCATCTCTTGGTGAATGAGCTTAAAGAGTATTAGGGTTAGTATTATAGTTAGTATAGAAATAGGAACTATTTGGAAAGTGATCCCTCTGCTAAGATGGCTACAGCGTGTGGGAGGCAGTAAAACAATACATAATGTTATACTGTGAGGTATAAAGTATATTAAGGTCTCAATGTCCCAGAACACTTATTTACATTCTAATCCATAAGTACTAGTTATTAGGAAGACTTACAATAAGAGGGGGTTAAGTGCTAATTTTGTAACACTATACATGAACATTAAAAATATGCGGCAATCTGATATGGTAATTAACAAAATTATGATGCTATGAGGCCATGGAGTGGTAAGCGGGCGTAAATGTGATGTGTTAAAGGCAGCTGGCATGAAACATCACTATGGTACATGTGCTCATATCCACAGACCTACTTACACATATCCATATATCTATGTAATTACGCATTTAGACTTCCTTACAAAAAGAGACTATGTATTAGTGTGTGCGGTGATGTGCGCAGCCTCAAATGAGGTCGCAAATACATATAGGTCACATAGCGCTAAATATTGTCATACAAACAAGTGGGCTTGTAATTACCCCCACACATACAGACATATAATAATTGAGCAGTGAAACAATATAGCGGTATACATTGATATGTGACCACAAAACTAAAGTCCAAACATCATATTTAGCTTAGAGCCCAATTTTAAGGTGGGATAACCGCACAAAAATCAGATGTGAACACTCAGAGCTTGCGGTGTGTGCAATAACTAAACCCTTCTGAGTGTATCATCAAGTCCTATTCTTTAGCCTATACCTACGGGCAATACATCACATAGATAAGAAATGTCTTTTAGGAGATCTTGAGGAGCTCTCTCTCTGTGTACCGTGGCTGGCTCTTGCCAGCATCAGCACTAGTAGTAGTTGCAGATGGGGTCATGGCCAATCTTGCGATGTGAAGGGAATCAGTCATTCTAGTATAGGACAGCAGGACTCTCGGTAAAATAATTGATCCTCTCACGGCAGGGTAAGAGGTGCTGAGTACCGTCAATAGAAGTGACAATTTATTTTCAAGCTGCATAACCATAGAGGCCGCCTGACCACCCGACTCAGTAAATATCACCAACTCACGTGGGGCTTCCACAACTCCAGAGCCCTGAGCAGCCGTGCCGCCCGCAGAAACAATAGTTTGAAATGTCTCTGGTAGCTGTCCTATGTTGCTATATACTTGTGGTAGAGGAGCTAGCCCAAACCGGGACTCCGGTATCCACGTAGCTGGTCTGTCTGCAAGAACGCTGAATCCATTAGGTAATAACCGGTCTGTCTCCCAGGGTGTCTCCAGGTCCCCTAGTTCGTTGCCGACTTCTCTACTGAACGCCTCCTCCACCGTGTCCATTAGGTCCAGGAAGCAGCTTTCCATCCGTCGATCTAAGTCTTGGAGTAGATCTTGTAGACTCCCATGCGCCTCCATTATAAGTGAAACTGCGTGTAGGTTAGAAGTCAGGGATTGACTCTGCTGTTTGTTATTATATGTGAACTGGCTGTTGCCTGCCTTTGCCGGCGTTATGTTCTATTTAGCACCGCTTAGGATATCAGATGCTGTGGCGGCACTGTGTTACGATGAGGTCACAGCAAATCTTCCATAGCAGGCCGCATCCACGGTCTTTCCCAAGCTCAACCTGATACCTCTGCGTTGATAATTGCTGACACACTTTGTAGTTGCTTGTTGTATGCTTGCTATTAAATCAAAGCTTTTAATCTTTGAATTTCAGTATTTCTGATATCTTAAATTATATTTTCTTTATATTCTTTGCAGAGCACTGTCCAAGTGTGTCTGCTCTGCTCGGCTGTTGGCTCCGCCCCCCCTCAAAGGATTTTAATGAATCCATAATAACCATCTATCCAAAACCAGGGAAGGACCCACAATTATTAGAATCATATAGACCAATATCATTATAAAATAGCTACAAGCATTATAGCAAAAAGACTACAGCTAATTCTGGGGGGA
The DNA here is from genome assembly GCF_027579735.1 of Bombina bombina. Taxonomy (NCBI): domain Eukaryota; kingdom Metazoa; phylum Chordata; class Amphibia; order Anura; family Bombinatoridae; genus Bombina; species Bombina bombina. The sequence goes on from NC_069500.1 coordinate 747,144,758, forward strand.
TTGATCCATCGGGACCAGACGGGCTTTATGAAAGGCCGATCATCTAATCTTAATCTAAGAAAACTATACTTAATAATTTCAGATGCCTGGTATATCAAGAAATATAATAAGAAAATAAGGAAGACTCATCGGTAATATCACTAGATGCACATAAGGCTTTTGATTCAATTGTTTGGGATCATATATTTATGGCTTTAACTAAATTTGGCTTCTCTGGAAATTGCTACAATATAATTGAATTATTATATAAGGAATCTCAAGCAGCATTAATTATAAACAGAAAACAATTTTTTTTCCATTATTACAGGGGACGAGACAAGGATGCCCTCTCTCCCCCTGAATTTTTAATCTGGCTTTAGAACCATTATTAATCTCTCTTAGAGGAAATATTTCAGGAATAACAATTCAGGACAAAGAGATTAAAATGGCAGAATATGCAGACGACCTCTTGATCTTCACCAGACGATCAAAGACAAGTTTTGAATTAATTTGTCAAATTGTGGAAATATTTGGATCTTTCTCTGGGTACAAAGTTAACACAAAGAAATCAGAAGTTTTATGGATTGACAAAAGGCCAGACTCAGATATCCAAAACTTTTAAGGAAATAAAACATTCACTAACGGCTAGATTTAGAGTTTTGTCGGTAACGACCCGCATAGCTAACGCTGGCTTTTTTCTGGCCGCACCTTTAAAATAACTCTGGTATTGAGAGTCCACAGAATGGCTGCGTTAGGCTCCAAAAAAGGAGCGTATAGCATATTTAACGCCACTTCAACTCTCACTACCAGAGTTGCTTACGGAAGCGGCCAGCTTAAAAAACGTGCTCGTGCACGATTCCCCCATAGGAAACAATGGAGCTGTTTGAGCTGAAAAAAAACCTAACAACTGCAAAAAAGTCGCGTTCAGCTCCTAACGCAGCCCCATTGTTTGCTATGGGAAAACACTTCCTACGTCTGCACCTAACACTCTAACATGTACCCCGAGTCTAAACACCCCTAACCTTACACTTATTAACCCCTATTCTGCCGCCCCCGCTATCGCTGACACCTGCATATTATTATTAACCCCTAATCTGCCGCTCCGTAAACCGCCGCTACTTACATTATCCCTATGTACCCCTAATCTGCTGTCCCTAACACCGCCGACCCCTATATTATATTTATTAACCCCTAATCTGCCGCCCACAACGTCGCCTCCACCTGCCTACACTTATTAACCCCTAATCTGCCGACCGGACCGCATCGCTATTATAATAAAGTTATTAACCCCTAATCCGCCTCACTAACCTTATAATAAATAGTATTAACCCCTAATCTGCCCTCCCTAACATCGCCGACACCTAACTTCAAACATTAACCCCTAATCTGCCGACTGGAGCTCACCGCTATTCTAATAAATGTATTAACCCCTAAAGCTAAGTCTAACCCTAACACTAACACCCCCCTAACTTAAATATAATTTAAATCTAATAAAATTAATTAACTCTTATTAAATAAATTATTCATATTTAAAGCTAAATACTTACCTGTAAAATAAACCCTAATATAGCTACAATATAAATTATAATTATATTATAGCTATTTTAGGATTTATATTTATTTTACAGGTAACTTTGTATTTATTTTAACCAGGTACAATAGCTATTAAATAGTTAAGAACTATTTAATAGCTAAAATAGTTAAAATAATTACAAAATTACCTGTAAAATAAATCCTAACCTAAGTTACAATTAAACCTAACACTACACTATCAATAAATTAATTAAATAAAATACCTACAATTACCTACAATTAAACCCAACACTACACTATCAATACATTAATTAAATACAATATCTACAATTAAATACAATTAAATAAACTAACTAAAGTACAAAAAATAAAAAAGAACTAAGTTACAAAAAATAAAAAAATATTTACAAACATCAGAAAAATATTACAACAATTTTAAACTAATTACACCTACTCTAAGCCCCCTAATAAAATAACAAAGACCCCCAAAATAAAAAAAATGCCCTACCCTATTCTAAATTACTAAAGTTCAAAGCTCTTTTACCTTACCAGCCCTGAACAGGGCGCTTTGCGGGGCATGCCCCAAAGAATTCAGCTCTTTTGCCTGTAAAAAAAACACATACAATACCCCCCCCCCAACATTACAACCTACCACCCACATACCCCTAATCTAACCCAAACCCCCCTTAAATAAACCTAACACTAAGCCCCTGAAGATCTTCCTACCTTATCTTCACCATACCAGGTTCACCGATCGATCCAGAAGAGCTCCTCCGATGTCCTGATCCAAGCCCAAGCAGGGGGCTGAAGATGTCCATGATCCGGATGAAGTCTTCATCCAAGCGGGAGCTGAAGAGGTCCATGATCCGGCTGAAGTCATCATCCAAGCGGGAGCTGAAGAGGTCCATGATCCGGTTGAAGTCTTCTATCAACGGCATCTTCAATCTTCTTTCTTCCGGATCCATCTTGTAGACCTCCGACGAGGAACATCCTGCTGGCCCGACGGACTACCGACGAATGAAGGCTCCTTTAAGGGACGTCATCCAAGATGGCGTCCCTCGAATTCCGATTGGCTGATAGGATTCTATCAGCCAATCGGAATTAAGGTAGGAATATTCTGATTGGCTGATGGAATCAGCCAATCAGAATCAAGTTCAATCCGATTGGCTGATCCAATCAGCCAATCAGATTGAGCTCGCATTCTATTGGCTGTTCCGATCTGATCAGAATTTTCCTACCTTAATTCCGATTGGCTGATAGAATCCTATCAGCCAATCGGAATTCGAGGGACGCCATCTTGTATGAAGTCCCTTAAAGGAACCGTCATTCATCGGGAAGTCGTCGTCGGAAGAAGATGGGTCCGCGGTGGAGGTCTTCAAGATGGAGCCGGTCCTCATCGGATGAAGATAGAAGATGCCGCTTGGAAGAAGATGGTTGCCGGTCCGGATCTACTCTTCTTCCCGGATAGGATGAAGACTTTAGAGCCTCTTCTGGACTTCTTCAGCCATCGGATGATGGATGTCTAGCCCCCGCTTGGGCTTAGATGAAGATATCGGAGCCAGGACAGATCGGTGTGATACCCGGTGAGGTGAAGACAAGGTAGGAAGATCTTCAGGGGCTTAGTGTTAGGTTTATTTAAGGGGGGGTTTGGGTTAGATTAGGGGTATGTGGGTGGTGGGTTGTAATGTTGGGGGGGTATTGTATGTGTTTTTTTACAGGAAAAAGAGCTGAATTTCTTGGGGCATGCCCCGCAAAGGGCCCTGTTCAGGGCTGGTAAGGTAAAAGAGCTTTGAACTTTTGTAATTTAGAATAGGGTAGGGCATTTTTTAATTTTGGGGGGCTTTGTTATTTTATTAGGGGGCTTAGAGTAGGTGTAATTAGTTTAAAATTGTTGTAATATTTTTCTTATGTTTGTAAATATTTTTTTATTTTTTTGTAACTTAGTTCTTTCTTATTTTTTGTACTTTAGTTAGTTTATTTCATTGTATTTATTTGTAGATATTGTATTTAATTAATTTATTGATAGTGTAGTGTTAGGTTTAATTGTAACTTAGGTTAGGATTTATTTTACAGGTAATTTTGTAATTATTTTAACTATTTTAGCTATTAAATAGTTCTTAACTATTTAATAGCTATTGTACCTGGTTAAAATAAATACAAAGTTACCTGTAAAATAAATATAAATCCTAAAATAGCTATAATATAATTATAATTTATATTGTAGCTATATTAGGATTTATTTTACAGGTAAGTATTTAGCTTTAAATAGGAATAATTTATTTAATAAGAGTTAATTTATTTCGTTAGATTTAAATTATATTTAACTTAGGGGGGTGTTAGTGTTAGACTTAGCTTTAGGGGTTAATCCATTTATTAGAATAGCGGTGAGATTCGGTCGGCAGATTAGGGGTTAATAATTGAAGTTAGGTGTCGGCGATGTTAGGGAGGGCAGATTAGGGGTTAATACTATTTATTATAGGGTTATTGAGGCGGGAGTGAGGCGGATTAGGGGTTAATAACTTTATTATAGTAGCGGTGAGATCCGCTCGGCAGATTAGGGGTTAATAAGTGTAGGCAGGTGGAGGCGACGTTGTGGGGGGCAGGTTAGGGGTTAATAAATATAATATAGGGGTCGGCGATGTTAGGGTAGCAGATTAGGGGTACATAGCTATAATGTAGCTGGCGGCGTGCGGACGGCAGATTAGGGGTTAATAAGTGTAGGTAGCTGGCGGCGACGTTGTGGGGGGCAGATTAGGGGTTAATAAATATAATATAGGGGTCGGCGGTGTTAAGGGCAGCAGATTAGGGGTACATAAGGATAACGTAGGTGACGGTTGGCAGATTAGGGGGTTAAAAAAATTTAATCGAGTGTTGGCGATGTGGGGGGGCCTCGGTTTAGGGGTACATAGGTAGTTTATGGGTGTTAGTGTACTTTAGAGCACAGTAGTTAAGAGCTTTATAAACCGGCGTTAGCCCAGAAAGCTCTTAACTACTGACTTTTTTCTGCGGCTGGAGTTGTCGTTAGATTTCTAACGCTCACTTCAGCCACGACTCTAAATACCGGAGTTAGAAAGATCCCATTGAAAAGATAGGATACGCAATTGACGTAAGGGGATCTGCGGTATGGAAAAGTCTCGGCTGAAAAGTGAGCGTTAGACCCTTTTTTGAATGACTCCAAATACCGGCGGTAGCCTAAAACCAGCGTTCGGAGCCTCTAACGCTGGTTTTCATGGCTACCGCCAAACTCCAAATCTAGGCCTAAGGTATTTAGAGCTTAAGTTTTCTACAGACCCAGCTGAAATATACTCTTTAAATATAAGGGATGTAGTTAGGAAATTTTCAGAGGTGCTTCAACATAGGGAAAACTTACCGCTCTCTCTTTATGGTAAAATAAATGTATTAAAAATGATAGCGCTACCACGATTATTATACGTTTTTCCAAAATATGCCATTATTAATATAAAAAAAAGCGAAATGAAGGTAATAAATTCATCTATTAAAAAAAATTTGTGGGGGGAAAAAGAAAGTTAAATTAAGTTATAAAAAATTAACGTTTCAAAAAATATATATGGGAATGGCTCTACCAGACATATCGTTATATAATCTAGTGGCAGTAGGGAAAATCGCTCTTGATTGGCTACTTATCATAGGGCATTTTACCATGCTAGATGTTGAATCCTATTCAGTTGCACCCCTTTATCTTAAAAACATAATTCATCTGGAGGTCAAAAATCTTCCAATTTATATTAAGAGGATAAGCCTACTGAAAGATCAAATAATAGCATGGCATAGAATATGCAAAAAATTAAATTTAAAATTTGCAGTATCATATTTTCTTTCAATTAAGGGAAATCAGGATTTCAAACTGGGATTCCTGTCTAATGTAGGCTCATTATGGAAAGAACATAATCCAACTAATATGACGCAGTTAGTGAATAGGGACCAGGAAAAACCTAAAGTCTTAGACTTTGCATCTACCCAAAGACAATTTCATCTTAAAAAGGAACATTATTTTGCATATCTACAAATAAGAGTTTATTGTCTGAGACTTATAAGACTAAATGGGAAAGATTGGGATTATCTTCCATTAACACCGTAATCAATGCTTATAAAAGTAAACAATTCTCTATCTCCTTGCTTTATAAAATTATGAACATAGATTGTGATAAATATCTAGAAAAAAATTACAGTAAAATGGAAAGAAATGCATTTCCCTGCTCTGTCAATACAGACAGTTCCTAAAAGTGTTGAAGAAGCTTCTCTGGCAATGTCAATGCATTAACAGCATGTTAAAATAATATGGATGGCATATATTACGCCAGAAATTATATCTAAATGGGGTAACAATCAAAGTGGACATAATTGTGAGAAATGTAGATTGAGTAAAGCAAATTTAGTGCACTGCCTATGGGCCTGCCCGAAACTACAAAGATTTTGGAGAATGGTGTCTTACTGGGCCAATAAATTATGCAATGTACAGCTGACATTACAAGCTGAACATATTATCTTCTTAAATTTTAACAATAAAGAAACTCCACAGTGTAGAACCTTCTTTGGCATACTAATTTTGCTAAGTAGAAATTTGATCTTGAAAGGGTAGAAAAATACAGGGGCACCCTCCCTTAATGCTTTGAAAAACACAATACAGAGGCAATTTTTGATAGAGCAGAATATTTGGTTTAATCTTGAAATTAATGTCGAAAGATTTTTTTGAAAAGTGGAAATTTTGGATCAGAGTACAGAATAGAGATATACAAAAATAATTAATCTCAAGAAACGAAAACACTCAGTATATAATGGAAAGTAGGCTTAGAGGTGAATGGTTATAAAAATAAAAGAGAAAAAGAGATACCCTTTTACTTCCTTTGGTAGGTTTCTAGACATAGGACAAGGTCTATACAAAATACAGTAATATTAAAAATGATTTAGAATTAGAGGCAAGGAAAAGGATATTATTTTTATTTGTTGAATAAGTAAATGGGAATATTCCCTCTCTCTCTTTTTGCCTTGATTGGTTTATTTCTTTTTTCTTTTCTGTTTGTAGAGCTGCATCTCTAAGAAAAACTGCAAATATATACAGGAGCTGTGTCTCCATGATTTATGTTCAATGTAAAGACTTACTTTGTTCAAAAATGGAAAATAAATATGGAAAGAAAAAAGAAAATCTTTATGTGTTCTTGTTCCATCCTAAATCACAAAGGATGAAATAAACAGTAAAACAGCTGAAATTCTGTTAATAAAAATGAACAGATAAAAGTTACTGTCCCTTTAAATTTTAAACGAACGTTTTCTTTTTGCACTCAGGAATGAGGTAGCAATCCAATAAAGAAGCACCTACTTACACCTCAAATATTTTGTTGAGGTGTCCATTTAAATGCAATAAGAGTCCTTTATCTCAGTTTAATGACAGATACATATTAAACAGTTTATGTCTTTGTATAAACAATAAACAGACCTAAGCAAGTCTGAAACGCTGTACTTCTCACAGCGCTGGCTGCCGCATTGAAAGGGAAAAACCCTAATGACTGCGTTAGATGCTTTGCCTTCCAATATGTGTAATGGAGGTGGAAGTGCAATCTAACACAGCCACAATGTAGCTCCGCCCCTCGTGGGCGTGAAGATACTCTTTCCCGGCACTTAGTTATGTCTTAAGCTAGGGGAGGTGCTGCCCAAAAACGGCACGAAGGTAACTCCACCCATCGTGGGCGTATAGCTAAATAATCTCCCGGTCGCCATTAATATGTATAGAGAGGCTACCGGGAGTTAACTGAACCACACAATTAGGTATACAGCCACGCATGGTTCCCCCAGATAAAAAATGTGCTGTCACAGGAACTCTGCTACTGCAAGTAAGGTAGCATTACAGCCCAAGTGATAGACTCAAACAATTATCCCCTGAGTCTTATAACTGTGTCCCAAGTGATTGAGGGCCCCCCAATGCACCCTTAGATCTACAATACACACTTAGATCCCCCTGCGTGCTCAAAAGGTGCTGTCACAGGATCCCCTCCCCTTATAGGAATAGGAGGAATGTCCCAGTAAAGGAATTACATCCCAATAAAGTGCTCCACTTCCTCTGAGATCTCCCAGACCCAGAATAAAAAGTTAGCACACTTTTAAAATCTGCCCGACAGCAGGGCAGCTCAGCAGGTTTATGTGATCCTCTCCCTCACATAGCCCTGTTGAAAAAGGATAGAGCCGGAGTAATCTTACTTAAGCCATCCGAGTTAGGGCAGCATCAGTATGGGAGGCCCAGTGAGAATTATGTCCCACAAGTTCCCATTGCTTTTAAGCCACCAAAATGCTCTACTGTAGAGAGGCTGATATGGACTACGGCTACACCCTAGGACAAAGTAGCACTCTCTGGCACTACTTTAAAAATAATAAACTCTTGCTTGAAGAATCTTTTCTAACACCTCACTTTACCTCTTCCTATCACTAACGTAGGCAAAGAGAATGACTGGAGTGGGAGGGAAGGGAGGAGCTATTTAACAGCTCTGCTGTGGTGCTCTTTGCCTCCTCCTGCTGACCAGGAGGTGAATATCCTATTAGTAATGAAGATGATCCGTGGACTCATCATGTCTTAAAAAAGAAATAAAGTTAATATAAGGGTGCTTACTTGTGATGATGTGTTGCTTATATTTGTTGAAACAAAGTGATGAGAAATATTCTATATTAATAGTGTAAAATATACTTAAGTCTTGTTAACTTACAGGACTGTCAGTAGTGTCCTTTTGGATGGTTAGGGAAAGGGCCGGTAGGGATAGATAGGTTTGTTTAAACCATCTTACTTTACATTCTTCACCAATTTTTACCATATTGGCATCTTTACAGGATTTTATTTCTGTAATTATTGGGTTAAAGATATTTGATTTATAGATATACATTAGTTATTATAATCATTTAATCAATATGGTTTTACACTATTCAGTAGGTGTACCCATTTACACTCCATTCTTAACAGTGTTTGTTCAACATCACTTCCTCTTATGCCTAGAGTTGCCTGTTGTAAGACTGTGAAATTCCAAGTTACCGCCAGAGCATTTATCAGTACAGCCTGAGGGTCCCTTGACAGCGACCCCATACCTCGACATTCTGCCGAGATGCCATGAGATCCAATTCCGGCTGACCCCATTTGAGAATCGGGCTGGAAAACACTTCCGGATGGAGTTCTCACTCTCCTGGGTGAAAGGTCTGCTTGCTCAGGAAGTCCGCCTCCCAGTTGTCCACTCCTGGAATGTGGATTGTCGACAGACAGCAATTGTGGGTGCCTGCACACTGAATGATCTTGGCTACCGCTGTCATGGCCAAGGAACTCAGAGTTCCTCCATGATGGTTTATGTCAGCCACTGAGGTTATATTGTCCGACTGGAACCTGATGAACTGGGCCGAGGCCAGGCAAGCATTGAAGATTGCTCTCAGCTCCAGAATGTTTATGGGTAAAACAGACTCCGACCGAGTCCATGTGCCCTGAGCCTTTAGAGAGCCTCAGACTGCTCCCTATCCCAGAAGGCTGGTATCTTGTCACAATCACCCAAGAGGGTCTGCAAAAGCAGGTTCCCTGGGAGAGATGATCCTGAGACAACCACCAAAGTAGAGAATCCCTTGTCTCCTGCTCCAGCTGTAATCTCTGAGACCAATCCGCATAATCTCCATTCCACTGCCTGAGCATGCTTAACTGCAGAGTTCTGAGGTGGAAACGGGTGAACGGGATGACGTCCATTGCCGCTACCATCAGCCCGATTACCTCCATACACTGAGCCACTGATGGTTGTGCTATGCAAAAATCGAAAATCTTTGATTTCTTGACTTCTGTCAGAAAAATCTTCATTGATAAGGAATCTATTATGGTTCCCAAGAAAATTACCCTTGTATTTGGAACTAAGGAACTCTTTACCCAATTCACCTTCCATCCGTGAGACCGCAGGAAAGATAACATTTCCGTGTGTGATCTTGCTTGTTGAAAGGAAGGCACCTGAACCAGAATGTCGTCTAGATAAGGTGCCACTGCAATCGGAGCACCGCCAGCAGGGATCCCAGAACCTTTGAGAAAATTTTGGGATCTTGTGTTGCTGCTCTGACGGCTCCATTTTTACCCATTTGCCGCCCGGGAGTTATGGCCAGATACGCCCACGATGGGCGGGGCTATAAGTGTGATACTGAACCGAGGGCTCCCTTTTTACTCATTTGCCGCCCGGGAGTTCAAGCCTGATATGCCCACGATGGGCGGAGATAGGCGTGCCTTTTTGTTCAGTCCTAGTTCACGTTGTGATTTCAGACGATCTGAGCAATGTTACCTTGACAGTCTCATAAAAGAATGGGAGTGATGAGTTGTCTAATATTTGTTGGTCAGTCTTCTGTTAGCCAACAAGTGGGACAACGGTTGCTATTTGTAGTGTTATGTTTAAGCACGGTTCTGTTTTTAAAGGCACAGTACCACCCGGTTTCTAGTTAAACATCTTATGATGTATGAGGCCCTACACCACTTGTTTACCTATATACTATTATCCCTACACACTTCAAGAGGACAGTATTGGTTTTATTTGATATTCAGATGTCTGGGTGTTATTTCAGACATTTTGTTGGAAAAAAAAAAAGAGCTTAAAGAGACCGTACCATTTTTGTGGGGTTCCTTTTGTTGATACATTTAAAGGTATACTAACCCCACATTTTTTCTTTCATGATTCAGATTGAGCATGCAATTTTAAGCAACTTTCTAATTTACTTCTATTATCAATTATTTCTGACACAAGTGTTATGAGCTGCTTATTATATTTTCATTATTTTATATGTTTAACCAAACTTTTCCTTTTCTTTTACTGAACTCTTCTCTGAAACTGCAGATATATTACTTCTGTATTTTCTAATAAGTGATGTATCTTTAACAACTTACTTTTAGCCTAATAAGTATGTATCAGTACATCTTAAAGTTATGGCTTCTCCCATACAAAGTTTTCTAAATATCTGAAACTCAAGGTAAAATCCAAGGCTTCTCTGTACAGTATCAACTTCTCAATCCAATTAGCCAACTAGCCTCTGGTCACATTCCAAGAAAACATATCTCCCAAATTTTAACATAGAGGACCTGTTTTTTTTCCCCCTTTCCTAGTAACCACTAATCACGTGAGATTTATTGGCCAATCATTATCAGCCAATTAGCTCTCTGCTTTGTAAGGAACTGTAATAGTATAAAAATGCATGTATATGAAAATGTGTTAGTCTTGCGTTACTGTTTTTTGTGCTGGGACACTGTTGCAACAGTGTAATAAAGATTACCTCTCCTGAGGTGAGCCCTTGTTTGATAAATATCTGGTCTGGACCTCTTTATTTCTGCACCTGAGACGAGCTCACTCACGACAGTAACTTGGTGACTCTGGTGGGACATGCTTCAGGTCGACCTTCCGTGCCTCCCTGGCTGGGAACCAACATCTGCGCGCACCCATCTGATTCAGGTCTATAGCTTACCTGTGGGAGGTTTTGTCTTGTTGGCCAGGGAGTCCCGGGGGGCGATAAGGGAGTACGTCCTGAGGAACAGACCACAAACAACGGACGCAATCTACCCCTTGGACCAGTCTGTGAGTGTCTTCTTGTCTTTTGTGTTCATGTAAGTGTAATATATGTTGTGGGTCTTTTACCCTGTTTTTGTTTTATATACTGGATCACTATTAAATTCAGTGGGACATCTGTCTGGCAGTTAAACACCATTAGGGTGCCAGCCCACTATAAAAACATAATTTATGTAAGAACTTACCTGATAAATTCATTTCTTTCATATTAGCAAGAGTCCATGAGCTAGTGACGTATGGGATATACATTCCTACCAGGAGGGGCAAAGTTTCCCAAACCTTAAAATGCCTATAAATACACCCCTCACCACACCCACAAATCAGTTTAACGAATAGCCAAGAAGTGGGGTGATAAGAAAAAAGTGCAAAAGCATATAAAATAAGGAATTGGAATAATTGTGCTTTATACAAAAAAATCATAACCACCACAAAAAGGGTGGGCCTCATGGACTCTTGCTAATATGAAAGAAATGAATTTATCAGGTAAGTTCTTACATAAATTATGTTTTCTTTCATGTAATTAGCAAGAGTCCATGAGCTAGTGACGTATGGGATAATGACTACCCAAGATGTGGATCTTTCCACGCAAGAGTCACTAGAGAGGGAGGGATAAAATAAAGACAGCCAATTCCTGCTGAAAATAATCCACACCCAAAATAAAGTTTAAATGAAAACATAAGCAGAAGATTCAAACTAAAACAGCTGCCTGAAGTACTTTTCTACCAAAAACTGCTTCAGAAGAAGAAAATACATCAAAATGGTAGAATTTAGTAAAAGTATGCAAAGAGGACCAAGTTGCTGCTTTGCAAATCTGATCAACCGAAGCTTCATTCCTAAACGCCCAGGAAGTAGAAACTGACCTAGTAGAATGAGCTGTAATCCTTTGAGGCGGAGTTTTACCTGACTCGACATAGGCATGATGAATTAAAGATTTCAACCAAGATGCCAAAGAAATGGCAGAAGCTTTCTGGCCTTTTCTAGAACCGGAAAAGATAACAAATAGACTAGAAGTCTTTCGGAAAGACTTAGTAGCTTCAACATAATATTTCAAAGCCATAACAACATCCAAAGAATGCAACGATTTCTCCTTAGAATTCTTAGGATTAGGACATAATGAGGGAACCACAATTTCTCTACTAATGTTGTTGGAATTCACAACCTTAGGTAAAAATTCAAAAGAAGTTCGCAACACCGCCTTATCCTGATGAAAAATCAGAAAAGGAGACTCGCAAGAAAGAGCAGATAATTCAGAGACTCTTCTGGCAGAAGAGATCGCCAAAAGGAACAAAACTTTCCAAGAAAGTAATTTAATGTCCAATGAATGCATGGGTTCAAAAAGAGGAGCTTGAAGAGCCCCCAGAACCAAATTCAAACTCCAAGGAGGAGAAATTGAATTAATGACAGGTTTTATACGAACCAAAGCTTGTACAAAACAATGAATATCAGGAAGATTAGCAATCTTTCTGTGAAAAAGAACAGAAAGAGCAGAGATTTGTCCTTTCAAAGAACTTGCGGATAAACCTTTATCTAAACCATCCTAAAGAAATTGTAAAATTCTCGGAATTCTAAAAGAATGCCAAGAAAAATGATGAGAAATACACCAAGAAATATAAGTCTTCCAGACTCTATAATATATCTCTCTAGATACAGATTTACGAGCCTGTAACATAGTATTAATCACAGAGTCAGAGAAACCTCTTTGACCAAGAATCAAGCGTTCAATCTCCATACCTTTAAATTTAAGGATTTGAGATCCTGATGGAAAAAAGGACCTTGCGACAGAAAGTCTGGTCTTAACGGAAGAGTCCACGGTTGGCAAGAGGCCATCCGGACAAGATCCGCATACCAAAACCTGTGAGGCCATGCCGGAGCTACCAGCAGAACAAACGAGCATTCCTTCAGAATCTTGGAGAATACTCTTGGAAGAAGAACTAGAGGCGGAAAGATATAGGCAGGATGATACTTCCAAGGAAGTGATAATGCATCCACTGCTTCCGCCTGAGGATCCCGGGATCTGGACAGATACCTGGGAAGTTTCTTGTTTAGATGAGACGCCATCAGATCTATTTCTGGAAGCTCCCACATTTGAACAATCTGAAGAAATACCTCTGGGTGAAGAGACCATTCGCCCGGATGCAACGTTTGGCGACTGAGATAATCCGCTTCCCAATTGTCTATTCCTGGAATATGAACCACAGAGATTAGACAGGAGCTGGATTCCGCCCAAACCAGAATTCGAGATACTTCTTTCATAGCCAGAGGACTGTGAGTCCCTCCTTGATGATTGATGTATGCCACAGTTGTGACATTGTCTGTCTGAAAACAAATGAACGATTCTCTCTTCAGAAGAGGCCAAGACTGAAGAGCTCTGAAAATTGCACGGAGTTCCAAAATATTGATCGGTAATCTCACCTCCTGAGATTCCCAAACCCCTTGTGCTGTCAGAGACCCCCACACAGCTCCCCAACCTGTCAGACTTGCATCTGTTGAAATTACAGTCCAGGTCGGAAGAACAAAAGAAGCCCCCTGAACTAAACGATGGTGATCTGTCCACCACGTCAGAGAGTGTCGTACAATCGGTTTTAAAGATATTAATTGAGATATCTTTGTGTAATCCCTGCACCATTGGTTCAGCATACAGAGCTGAAGAGGTCGCATGTGAAAATGAGCAAAGGAGATCGCGTCCGATGCAGCAGTCATAAGACCTAAAATTTCCATGCATAAGGCTACCAAAGGGAATGATTGTGACTGAAGGTTTTGACAAGCTAATATCAATGTTAGACTTCTCTTGTCTGACAAAGACAGAGTCATAGACACTGAATCTACCTGAAAACCTAAAAAGGTTACCCTTGTCTGAGGAATCAATGAACTTTTTAGTAAATTGATCCTCCAACCATGATCTTGAAGAAACAGCACAAGTCGATTCGTATGAGATTCTGTTAAATGTGAAGACTGAGCAAGTACCAAGATATCGTCCAAATAAGGAAATACCAATACCCTGTTCTCTGAATACAGACAGAAGGGCACCGAGAACCTTTGTAAAAATTCTTGGAGCTGATGCTAAGCCAAACGGTAGAGCCACAAAACTGGTAATGCTTGTCTAAAAAAGAGAATCTCAGAAACTAAAAGTGATCTGGATGAATCGGAATATGCAGATATGCATCCTGAAAATCTATTGTAGACATATAATGCCCTTGCTGAACAAAAGGCAGGATAGTCCTTACAGCTACCATCTTGAATGTTGGTATCCTTACATAACGATTGAATATTGATAGATCCGGAACTGGTCTGAAGGAATTGACCTTCTTTGGTACAATGAAGAGATAGAATAAAACCCCAGCCCCTGTTCCAGAACTGGAACTGGCATAATTACTCCAGCCAACTCTAGATCTGAAACACATTTCAGAAATGCTTGAGCCTTTGCTGGGTTTACTGGGACACGGGAAGGAAAAAAATCTCTTTGCAGGAGGCCTTAACTTGAAGCCAATTCTGTACCCTTCTGAAACAATGTTCTGAAACCAGAGATTGTGAACGGAATTGATCCAAATTTCTTTGAAAAAAACGTAAACTGCCCCATACCAGCTGAGCTGGAATGAGGGCCGCACCTTCATGGGGACTTAGGAGCTGGCTTTGGGTTTCTATAAGGCTTGGATATATTCCAAAGTGAAGAAGGTTTCCAAACTGATACCGCTCCTGAGGATGAAGGATCAGGCTTTTGTTCCTTGTTGTGATGAAAGGAACGAAAACAATTATTAGAACTAAATTTACCTCAGATTTTTTATCTTGTGGTAAAAAAGTTCCCTTCCTTCCAGTAACAGTTGAGATAAAAGAATCCAACTGAGAACCAAATAATTTATTACCCTGGAAAGAAAAGGATAGCAAAGTTGACTTAGAAGACATATCAGCATTCCAATTTCTAAGCCATAAAGCTCTTCTAGCTAAAATAGCTAGAGACATATACCTGACATCAATTCTAATGATATCAAAGATGGCATCACAAATAAAATAATTAGCATATTATAGAATAATAATGCTATGAGAATTATGATCTGTTACTTGTTGCGCTAAAGCTTCTAACCAAAAAGTTGAAGCTGCAGCAACATCCGCTAAAAATATAGCAGGAGTAGAGACAGCCCCATAAACCTTAGGGATTTTGTCCCAAACTTTAATCTGTCAGATGGCACAGGATATAATTGCTTAAAACGTTTTAAAAGGAGTAAATGAATTACCCAAATTATTCCATTCCCTGGAAATTACTTCAGAAATAGCATCAGGGACAGGAAACACTTCTGGAATAACTACAGGAGATTTAAAAACCTTATTTAAACGTTTAGTTTTAGTATCAAGAGGACCAGAATCCTCTATTTCTAATGCAATTAATACTTCTTTAAATAAAGAACGAATAAATTCCATCTTGAACAAATACAAAGATTTATCAGCATCAACCTCTGAGACAGAAACCTCTGAACCAGAAGAACCATTATCAGTATCAGAATGATGATGTTCATTTAAAAATTCATCTGAAAAAAGAGAAGTTTTAAAAGACTTTTATGTATACTAGAAGGAGAAATAACAGACATAGCCTTCTTAATGGATTTAGAAACAAAATCTCTTATGTTATCAGAACACTCTGAGTATTAGATGTTGACGGAACAGCAACAGGTAATGTAACAGTACTAAAGGAAATTTTATCTGCATTAACAAGTTTGTCATAACATTTAATACAAACAACAGCTGAAGGAACAGATACCAAAAGTGATACACTTAGCTTTGGTAGCTCCAGCACCGGGCAGTGATTTTCCTGAAGTATCTTCTGACTCAGTTGCAACGTGGAACATCTTGCGATATGTAATAGAAAAAACAACATATAAAGCAAAATTGATCAAATTCCTTAAATGACAGTTTCAGGAATGGGAAAAAAATGCCAGTGAACAAGCTTCTAGCAACCAGAAGCAATAAATAATGAGACTTAAATAATGTGGAGACAAAAGTGACGCCCATATTTTTTTTAGCGCCAAATAAGACGCCTACATTATTTGGCGCCTAAATGCTTTTGGCGCTAAAAATTACGCCACATCCGGAACGCCGACACTTTTGACGCAAAAGAACGTCAAAAAATGACGCAACTTCCGGCGACACGTATGACGCCGGAAACAGAAACAAATTTTGCGCCAAAAAAGTCAGCGCCAAGAATGACGCAATAAAATGAAGCATTTTCAGCCCCCGCGAGCCTAACAGCCCACAGGGAAAAAAGAGTCAAATTTTTTAAGGTAAGAAAAAATGATTAAATCAAATGCATTATCCCAAATATGAAACTGACTGAAAAATAAGGAAAGTTGAACATTCTGAGTCAAGGCAAATAAATGTTTGAATACATATATTTAGAACTTTATAAAAAAGTGCCCAACCATAGCTTAGAGTGTCACAGAAAATAAGACTTACTTACCCCAGGACACTCATCTACATGTTTGTAGAAAGCCAAACCAGTACTGAAACGAAAATCAGCAGAAGTAATGGTATATATATATAAGAGTATATCGTCGATCTGAAAAGGGAGGTAAGAGATGAATCTCTACGACTGATAACAGAGAACCTATGAAATAGACCCCGTAGAAGGAGATCATTGCATTCAAATAGGCAATACTCTCCTCACATCCCTCTGACATTCACTGCACGCTGAGAGGAAAACCGGGCTCCAACCTGCTGCGGAGCGCATATCAACGTAGAATCTAGCACAAACTTACTTCACCACCTCCATAGGAGGCAAAGTTTGTAAAACTGATTTGTGGGTGTGGTGAGGGGTGTATTTATAGGCATTTTAAGGTTTGGGAAACTTTGCCCCTCCTGGTAGGAATGTATATCCCATACGTCACTAGCTCATGGACTCTTGCTAATTACATGAAAGAAATAAAGTTTCAGGTGGTAGGGATTTTACAGAGGCAGAAATAGTGATCCAAGACATATTGTGACTTGAGACTATAGTGCTAATCTCTCCCGCTAAGCAGCAACGTTAAGGAAGTGTCCGTCAGAAAACTGCAGGGACTTGATTAGGGATTAAGGTATGGTGTGGATTTTGAGGAGTTAAAGTGCCCCTGTTTTTTGTTGAATTTTTGTAGACTGGGCACTTTGTCATCAAAATTTACATTCACTTTAAGGAACAGGGATATAATAATGGGATCCCGGTTGTCTAAAGTAGATAAAGACTCTCCCCTTGCTAAAGTATATGCAAATTAGGGAAAACTCAGTACTGCTTGGTTATAAAAAAAAATAGAATTTATATTTTGAGCACAGAGCTCTGAGTTTCCTATACTCTCAGCCTTGATCCTGAATTAAGGTGGCCGAGATTTGGGTCCTTTGAGCTCCCTAAATTAATTGCCCTCCGCAATCTTCTGGTTGATATATGCCCTGACCAGATGGACTACTATTATCTGTTTGAGAATAGTAGGGTTGCGGACGTCAAAACCCAAATGAAAATGTGTTTTCTGTATTACTAAAAGTTTCATGTATGTTAACATTGCTTTAGAATAAATGCCGGGAGTGAAATATTTGAGGTATGCGAGTTGATATGAATTCTGTGTACGATTGCTGCAAAAGAAAGCTGGCCTTGATGTTTGATGCAGGCTGGAGCTGTGTGTGTGTATCAGGGATTCTTAGCTAAGAAATTTGATGACGTAAGGATTTGCTTGTTATTGCTGTAACTTGATTTTAAAGTCATATGTATGTTCTTAATTTTGTGCGCCAATAATAGCATTTTTTTTTAGTTTTAAGTGATATTTGTTTTATGTATGGGCTGATTAGAGATTTAATGTGTTTCCATCTGTTTGAGGCATATAAAATATATGCAAGTGAAGTAACTAAGGACTTTGAAAGTGCGATGGTGTGTGTCATTTTTGTCACGCTCTAGTAAATATGAGAGTTTTTCTTGTATATGATTAATGGGTTAAGTATGTTTGTGGAAAAGATAATAAGGTAAAAAAACTTGTCTTGTTTGCCATTGGAGTTCTGCTTCTTTGCTGTATTATGGAATGTGTGTCATTAGATGTATGTATTTGGGTCTGTTTCTTTTGCAATAAATATTTAAGTATATGCAGATTGTGATGCAGTTGGGAGGTGGAGTTTTAATGGTAAATAAGACAATAAGGTTGAATATGTAATATACATGATAAATGGTCAGCCCTTATGGGGACAGTACACTGTAAAATTGTTTTTATATTAATGTATTTTCAATGACTTGTTATGCAAGCTGCATAGTATAAAATATAGGAGAAATTGCATTTGCAAGTTTATTTGTATATATATATATATGAAGTATGCTTTCAAAACACAGTTGATTGCAATGGGTTGAATTTTAGATAATAAGAATATCTCATTGTGTTATATTTGTCTGTACAATCGGAGCTCAGTGCTTAGACAGAGCAATGGAAAATTGTCATTTTATTACTTAAAGGACCAGTTCACTCATGGGAGTTCATGAGCAGCAATAACACTGGATTAACAAGAAAAGAAGAATATACATAAAATGTAGTAGTTTGTAAAATATATTATTTTTTTTACATTTTTTGTCTTCTTCGCAGTTCAGCTAAATGTCCCTGGAATGCCCTGATAAAAGGGCAGTGCTACAATGCTCTATTACCCCGCCCCATGGCCAATCAAAGTGCTTTAGTAAATGATATGCTAAAGGCAGTAAACCTCCAATGTGCACACACAATCAGCAGCTAACAAAATAAATTTAAATATCACTCCCCACACTTTACATTTAAAGGGACACTCAGGTTTTATAAAATTTTCATGATTCAGATACAGCATGTAATTTTAAACAACTTTCCAATTTACTTCGATTAAAAATAATGTGCACAGTCTTTTATATTTACATTTTTTTTTTTTGAGTCACCAGCTCCTACTGAGCATGTGCAAGAACTCAGACTATACGTATATGCATTTGCGATTGGCCGATTGCTATCACATAGTACAGGGGGAGTGGAAATATACATAACTTAGAAATGTGTTAGAAAATAATCTACTACTCATTTGAAATTCAGACTAAATGCTATGTATTGTCTTGTTATCTTGCATTTGTTGATTATGCAAATCTGCTGTGTTAACTGGTCCTGTCTCTGGGAGCATAATAATTGCATAAGACCTGGATGATTTTCTATATTTTTACTTTAGTTTGTTTTACAATAGTTTGCTTATATAATCACCTTGTGCAGACCTTTTCTTGTATATATATATATATATATATATATATATACACACAATATAAAATCTGTGAGACTAGCAGTGGGAGAAAAAAGAGTTACATTTGCTTTCCAGCTGATTGAGGCTTCATGCCGATGTGGATTTGACTTCTGAGTTGAATACATACAGGTCTGTGTAAAAGTCTGTTCTAATACAGGAGTGGAATTGCATGTTGCAAACATTTTCTTTTTCTCTTCAAATAAGTTGCAAACTGAGAGATATCACTGACCTGAATGTATTCAAGCTTTAAAAAAAACTGCTCACTGCTCAACACCGAGTCAGGGGGTGGAGCAAGTGCTATGCACAGAAGGCAGGAAAAACAAATATTTAAAGGGGTATAGGCAAACTGATATAAAATCTGAGATTTCAAAAAAAAATATTTACAGAGAAAGAAAAACATAATTTATGTAAGAACTTACCTGATAAATTCATTTCTTTCATATTAGCAAGAGTCCATGAGCTAGTGACGTATGGGATATACATTCCTACGAGGAGGGGCAAAGTTTCCCAAACCTCAAAATGCCTATAAATACACCCCTCACCACACCCACAAATCAGTTTAACGAATAGCCAAGAAGTGGGGTGATAAGAAAAAAGTGCGAAAGCATAAAAAATAAGGAATTGGAATAATTGTGCTTTATAAAAAAAAAAATCATAACCACCACAAAAAAGGGTGGGCCTCATGGACTCTTGCTAATATGAAAGAAATGAATTTATCAGGTAAGTTCTTACATAAATTATGTTTTCTTTCATGTAATTAGCAAGAGTCCATGAGCTAGTGACGTATGGGATAATGACTACCCAAGATGTGGATCTTTCCACGCAAGAGTCACTAGAGAGGGAGGGATAAAATAAAGACAGCCAATTCCTGCTGAAAATAATCCACACCCAAAATAAAGTTTAAATGAAAACATAAGCAGAAGATTCAAACTGAAATAGCTGCCTGAAGTACTTTTCTACCAAAAACTGCTTCAGAAGAAGAAAACACATCAAAATGGTAGAATTTAGTAAAAGTATGCAAAGAAGACCAAGTTGCTGCTTTGCAAATTTGATCAACCGAAGCTTCATTCCTAAACGCCCAGGAAGTAGAAACTGACCTAGTAGAATGAGCTGTAATCCTCTGAGGCTGAGTTATACCCGACTCAACATAGGCATGATGAATTAAAGATTTCAACCAAGATGCCAAAGAAATGGCAGAAGCTTTCTGGCCTTTTCTAGAACCGGAAAAGATGACAAATAGACTAGAAGTCTTTCGGAAAGTCTTAGTAGCTTCAACATAATATTTCAAAGATCTAACAACATCCAAAGAATGCAATGATTTCTCCTTAGAATTCTTAGGATTAGGGCATAATGAAGGAACTACAATTTCTCTACTAATGTTGTTGGAATTCACAACCTTAGGTAAAAATTCAAAAGAAGTTCGCAACACTGCCTTATCCTGATGAAAAATCAGAAAAGGAGACTCACAAGAAAGAGCAGACAATTCAGAGACTCTTCTGGCAGAAGAGATGGCCAAAAGGAACAAAACTTTCCAAGAAAGTAATTTAATGTCCAATGAATGCATAGGTTCAAACGGAGGAGCTTGAAGAGCCCCCAGAACCAAATTCAAACTCCAAGGAGGAGAAATTGACTTAATGACAGGTTTAATACGAACCAAGGCTTGTACAAAACAATGAATATCAGGAAGATTAGCAATCTTTCTGTGAAAAAGAACAGAAAGAGCAGAGATTTGACCTTTCAAGGAACTTGCGGACAAACCTTTATCTAAACCATCCTGAAGAAACTGTAAAATTCTCGGAATTCTAAAAGAATGCCAGGAAAAATTATGAGAAAGACACCAAGAAATATAAGTCTTCCAGACTCTATAATATATCTCTCTAGATACAGATTTACGAGCCTGTAACATAGTATTAATCACAGAGTCAGAGAAACCTCTTTGACCAAGAATCAAGCGTTCAATCTCCATACCTTTAAATTTAAGGATTTGAGATCCTGATGGAAAAAAGGACCTTGCGACAGAAGGTCTGGTCTTAACGGAAGAGTCCACGGTTGGCAAAAGGCCATCCGGGCAAGATCCGCATACCAAAACCTGTGAGGCCATGCTGGAGCTACCAGCAGAACAAACGAGCATTCCTTCAGAATCTTGGAGATTACTCTTGGAAGAAGAACTAGAGGCGGAAAGATATAGGCAGGATGATACTTCCAAGGAAGTGATAATGCATCCACTGCCTCCGCCTGAGGATCCCGGGATCTGGACAGATACCTGGGAAGTTTCTTGTTTGGATGAGAAGCCATCAGATCTATTTCTGGAAGTTCCCACATTTGAACAATCTGAAGAAATACCTCTGGGTGAAGAGACCATTCGCCCGGATGCAACGTTTGGCGACTGAGATAATCCGCTTCCCAATTGTCTATTCCTGGAATATGAACCGCAGAGATTAGACAGGAGCTGGATTCCGCCCAAACCAGAATTCGAGATACTTCTTTCATAGCCAGAGGACTGTGAGTCCCTCCTTGATGATTGATGTATGCCACAGTTGTGACATTGTCTGTCTGAAAACAAATGAACGATTCTCTCTTCAGAAGAGGCCAAGACTGAAGAGCTCTGAAAATTGCACGGAGTTCCAAAATATTGATCGGTAATCTCACCTCCTGAGATTCCCAAACCCCTTGTGCTGTCAGAGACCCCCACACAGCTCCCCAACCTGTAAGACTTGCATCTGTTGAAATTACAGTCCAGGTCGGAAGAACAAAAGAAGCCCCCTGAACTAAACGATGGTGATTTGTCCACCACGTCAGAGAGTGTCGTACAATCGGTTTTAAAGATATTAATTGAGATATCTTTGTGTAATCCCTGCACCACTGGTTCAGCATACAGAGCTGAAGAGGCCGCATGTGAAAACGAGCAAAGGGGATTGCGTCCGATGCCGCAGTCATAAGACCTAGAATTTCCATGCATAAGGCTACCGAAGGGAAAGATTGTGACTGAAGGTTTCGACAAGCTGATATCAACTTTAAATGTCTCATGTCTATCAAAGATAGAGTCATGGATACTGAATCTATCTGAAAACCTAAAAAGGTTACCTAAGTCTGAGGAATCAATGAACTTTTTGGTAAATTGATCCTCCAACCATGATGTTGAAGAAACAACACAAGTCGATTCGAATGAGATTCTGCTAAATATGAAGACTGAGCAAGTACCAAGATATCGTCCAAATAAGGAATACCACAATACCCTATTCTCTGATTACAGACAGAAGGGCACCGAAAACCTTCATAAAAAATTCTTGGAGCTGTAGCTAGGCCAAACGGCAGAGCCACAAACTGGTAATACTTATCTAGGAAAGAGAATCTCAGAAACTAATAGTGATCTGGATGAATCGGAATATGCAGATATGCATCCTGTAAATCTATAGTAGACATATAATGCCCTTGTTGAACAAAAGGCAGGATAGTCCTTACAGTTACCATTTTGAATGTTGGTATCCTTACATAACGATTCAATATTTTTAGATCCAGAACAGGTCTGAAGGAATTTTCCTTCTTTGGTACAATGAAGAGATTTGAATAAAACCCCAGTCCCTGTTCCAGAACTGGAACTGGCAAAATTACTCCAGTCAACTCTAGATCTGAAACATATTTCAGAAATGCTTGAGCCTTTGCTGGGATTACTGGGACACGGGAAAGAAAAAATCTCTTTGCAGGAGGCCTTATCTTGAAGCCAATTCTGTACCCTTCTGAAACAATGTTCTGAATCCAAAGATTGTGAACGGAATTGATCCAAATTTCTTAGAAAAAACGTAATCTGCCCCCTACCAGCTGAGCTGGAATGAGGGCCGCACCTTCATGTGGACGTAGGAGCTGGCTTTGATTTTCTAAAAGGCTTGGATTTATTCCAGACTGGAGATGGTTTCCAAACTGATACCGCTCCTGAGGATGAAGGATCAGGTTTTTGTTCCTTGTTGTGACAAAAGGAATGAAAACGATCATTACCCTGGAAAGAAAGGGAAAGCAGAGTAGACTTAGAAGACATAACAGCATTCCAAGTCTTAAGCCATAAAGCTCTTCTAGCTAAAATAGCTAGAAACATATACCTGACATCAACTCTAATGATATCAAAGATGGCATTACAAATAAAATTATTAGCATGTTGAAGAATAAAAATGCTATGAGAATTATGATCTGTTACTTGTTGCGCTAAAGCTTCTAACCAAAAGATGAAGCTGCAGCAACATCCGCTAAAGATATAGCAGGTCTAAGAAGATTACCTGAACACAAGTAAGCTTTTCTTAGAAAGGATTCAATTTTCCTATCTAAAGGATCCTTAAGGAAGTACCATCTGCCGTAGGAATAGTACGCTTAACAAGAGTAGAGACAGCCCCATCAACTTTAGGGATTTTGTCCCAAAACTCTAATCTGTCAGATGGCACAGGATATAATTGCTTAAAACGTTTAGAAGGAGTAAATGAATTACCCAAATTATTCCATTCCCTGGAAATTACTTCAGAAATAGCATTAGGGACAGGAAAAACTTCTGGAATAACTACAGGAGATTTAAAAACCTTATCTAAACGTTTAGATTTAGTATCAAGAGGACTAGAATCCTCAATTTCTAATGCAATTAGGACTTCTTTAAGTAAAGAACGAATAAATTTCATTTTAAATAAATATGAAGATTTATCAGCATCAACCTCTGAGACAGAATCCTCTGAACCAGAAGAACCATTATCAGAATCAGAATGATGATGTTCATTTAAAAATTCATCTGAAAAATGAGAAGTTTTAAAAGACTTTTTACATTTACTAGAAGGAGGAATAACAGACATAGCCTTCTTAATGGATTTAAAAACAAAATCTCTTATGTTATCAGGAACACTCTGAGTATTAGATGTTGACAGAACAGCAACAGGTAATGTAACAGTACTTAAAGGAAATATTATCTGCATAAACAGTTTGTCATGACAAAACAGTACAAACAACAGCTGGAGGAACAGATACCATAAGTTTACAGTAGATACACTTAGCTTTGGTAGCTCCAGCCCCAGGCAGGGATATTCCAGAAGTATCTTCTGACTCAGCTTCAACGTGGGACATCTTGCAATATGTAATAGAAAAAACAACATATAAAGCAAAATTGATCAAATTCCTTAAATGACAGTTTCAGGAAAGGGAAAAAAATGCCAGTGAATAAGCTTCTAGCAACCAGAAGCAAAAAATCAATGAGACTTAAATAATGTGGAGACAAAAGTGACGCCCATATTTTTTCGCGCCAAAAAAGACGCCCACATTATTTGGCGCTTAAATGCTTTTGGCGCCAAAAATGATGCCACATCCGGAACGCCGACACTTTTGGCGCAAAAGAACGTCAAAAATGACGCAACTTCCGGCGACACGTATGACGCCGGAAACAGAAAATAATTTTTGCGCCAAAAAAGTCCGCGCCAAGAATGACGCAATAAAATGAAGCATTTTCAGCCCCCGCGAGCCTAACAGCCCACAGGGAAAGTCAAATTTTTAACGTAAGAAAAAAATGAATTATTCATATGCATTATCCCAAATATGAAACTGATTGTCTGAAATAAGGAATGTTGAACATCCTGAGTCAAGGCAAATAAATGTTTGAATACATATATTTAGAACTTTATATAAAAAGTGCCCAACCATAGCTTAGAGTGTCACAGAAAATAAGACTTACTTACCCCAGGACACTCATCTACATGTAGTAGAAAGCTAAACCAGTACTGAAACGAGAATCAGTAGAGGAAAACATAATTTATGTAAGAACTTACCTGATAAATTCATTTCTTTCATATTAGCAAGAGTCCATGAGCTAGTGACGTATGGGATATACATTCCTACCAGGAGGGGCAAAGTTTCACAAACCTCAAAATGCCTATAAATACACCCCTCACCACACCCACAATTCAGTTTAACGAATAGCCAAGAAGTGGGGTGAAAAAAAAGTGCGAAAGCATATAAAATAAGGAATTGGAATAATTGTGCTTTATACAAAAATCATAACCACCCAAAAAAAAAGGGCGGGCCTCATGGACTCTTGCTAATATGAAAGAAATGAATTTATCAGGTAAGTTCTTACATAAATTATGTTTTCTTTCATGTAATTAGCAAGAGTCCATGAGCTAGTGACGTATGGGATAATGATTACCCAAGATGTGGATCTTTCCACGCAAGAGTCACTAGAGAGGGAGGGATAAAATAAAGACAGCCAATTCCTGCTGAAAATAATCCACACCCAAAATAAAGTTTAATGAAAAACATAAGCAGAAGATTCAAACTGAAACCACTGCCTGAAGTACTTTTCTACCAAAAACTGCTTCAGAAGAAGAAAAGACATCAAAATGGTAGAATTTAGTAAAAGTATGCAAAGAAGACCAAGTTGCTGCTTTGCAAATCTGATCAATCGAAGCTTCATTCCTAAACGCCCAGGAAGTAGAAACTGACCTTGTAGAATGAGCTGTAATCCTTTGAGGCGGAGTTTTACCCGACTCAACATAGGCAAGATGAATTAAAGATTTCAACCAAGATGCCAAAGAAATGGCAGAAGCTTTCTGGCCTTTTCTAGAACCGGAAAAGATAACAAATAAACTAGAAGTCTTTCGGAAAGACTTAGTAGCTTTAACATAATATTTAAAAGCTCTAACAACATCCAAAGAATGCAATGATTTCTCCTTAGAATTCTTAGGATTAGGACATAATGAAGGAACCACAATTTCTCTACTAATGTTGTTAGAATTCACAACTTTAGGTAAAAATTCAAAAGAAGTTCGCAACACTGCCTTATCCTGATGAAAAATCAGAAAAGGAGACTCACAAGAAAGAGCAGATAATTCAGAAACTCTTCTGGCAGAAGAGATTGCCAAAAGGAACAAAACTTTCCAAGAAAGTAATTTAATGTCCAATGAATGCATAGGTTCAAACGGAGGAGCTTGAAGAGCCCCCAGAACCAAATTCAAACTCCAAGGAGGAGAAATTGACTTAATGACAGGTTTTATACGAACCAAAGCTTGTACAAAACAATGAATATCAGGAAGATTAGCAATCTTTCTGTGAAAAAGAACAGAAAGAGCAGAGATTTGTCCTTTCAAAGAACTTGCGGATAAACCTTTATCTAAACCATCCTGAAGAAACTGTAAAATTCTCGGAATTCTAAAAGAATGCCAAGAAAAATGATGAGAAAGACACCAAGAAATATAAGTCTTCCAGACTCTATAATATATCTCTCTGGATACAGATTTACGAGCCTGTAACAGTATTAATCACAGAGTCAGAGAAACCTCTTTGACCAAGAATCAAGCGTTCAATCTCCATACCTTTAAATTTAAGGATTTGAGATCCTGATGGAAAAAAGGACCTTGCGACAGAAGGTCTGGTCGTAGTGGAAGAGTCCACGGATGGCAAGAGGCCATCCGGACAAGATCCGCATACCAAAACCTGTGAGGCCATGCCGGAGCTACCAGCAGAACAAACGAGCATTCCTTCAGAATCTTGGAGATTACTCTTGGAAGAAGAACTAGAGGCGGAAAGATATAAGCAGGATGATACTTCCAAGGAAGTGATAATGCATCCACTGC
>NC_069500.1:747171764-747216764 GCF_027579735.1 Bombina bombina
TGAAAATAAGACTTACTTACCCCAGGACACTCATCTACATGTTTGTAGAAAGCCAAACCAGTACTGAAACGAGAATCAGTAGAGGAAATGGTAAATATAAGAGTATATCGTCGATCTGAAAAGGGAGGTAAGAGATGAATCTCTACGACCGATAACAGAGAACCTTATGAAATAGACCCCGTAGAAGGAGATCACTGCATTCAATAGGCAATACTCTCCTCACATCCCTCTGACATTCACTGCACGCTGAGAGGAAAACCGGGCTCCAACTTGCTGCGGAGCGCATATCAACGTAGAATCTAGCACAAACTTACTTCACCACCTCCATCGGAGGCAAAGTTTGTAAAACTGATTTGTGGGTGTGGTGAGGGGTGTATTTATAGGCATTTTAAGGTTTGGGAAACTTTGCCCCTCCTGGTAGGAATGTATATCCCATACGTCACTAGCTCATGGACTCTTGTTAATTACATGAAAGAAATAAGGAATGTTGAACATCCTGAGTCAAGGCAAATAAATGTTTGAATACATATATTTAGAACTTTATAAATAAAGTGCCTAACCATAGCTTAGAGTGTCACAGAAAATAAGATTTACTTACCCCAGGACACTCATCTACATGTTTGTAGAAAGCCAAACCAGTACTGAAACGAAAATCAGCAGAGGTAATGGTATATAAATAAGAGTATATCGTCGATCTGAAAAGGGAGGTAAGAGATGAATCTCTACGACCGATAACAGAGAACCTATGAAATAGACCCCGTAGAAGGAGATCACTGCATTCAAATAGGCAATACTCTCCTCACATCCCTCTGACATTCACTGCACGCTGAGAGGAAAACCGGGCTCCAACTTGCTGCGGAGCGCATATCAACGTAGAATCTAGCACAAACTTACTTCACCACCTCCATAGGAGGCAAAGTTTGTAAAACTGAATTGTGGGTGTGGTGAGGGGTGTATTTATAGGCATTTTGAGGTTTGGGAAACTTTGCCCCTCCTGGTAGGAATGTATATCCCATACGTCACTAGCTCATGGACTCTTGCTAATTACATGAAAGAAATGGTATATATAAGAGTATATCGTCGATCTGAAAAGGGAGGTAAGAGATGAATCTCTACGACCGATAACAGAGAACCTATGAAATAGACCCCGTAGAAGGAGATCACTGCATTCAAATTGGCAATACTCTCCTCACATCCCTCTGACATTCACTGCATGCTGAGAGGAAAACCGGGCTCCAACCTGCTGCGGAGCACATATCAACGTAGAATCTAGCACAAACTTACTTCACCACCTCCATAGGAGGCAAAGTTTGTAAAACTGATTTGTGGGTGTGGTGAGGGGTGTATTTATAGGCATTTTGAGGTTTGGGAAACTTTGCCCCTCCTGGTAGGAATGTATATCCCATACGTCACTAGCTCATGGACTCTTGCTAATTACATGAAAGAAAACATAATTTATACTTACCTGATAAATTCCTTTCTCCTGTAGTGTAGTCAGTCCACGGGTCATCCATTACTTATGGGATTATATCTCCTCCCTAACAGGAAGTGCAAGAGGATCACCCAAGCAGAGCTGCTATATAGCTCCTCCCCTCTACGTCATACCCAGTCATTCGACCGAAACCAAACGAGAAAGGAGAAACTATAGGGTGCAGTGGTGACTGGAGTTTAATTTAAAATTTAGACCTGCCGTAAAAAACAGGGCGGGCCGTGGACTGACTACACTACAGGAGAAAGGAATTTATCAGGTAAGTATAAATTATGTTTTCTCCTGTTAAGTGTAGTCAGTCCACGGGTCATCCATTACTTATGGGATACCAATACCAAAGCTAAAAGTACACGGATGACGGGAGGGACAGGCAGGATCTTTACACGGAAGGAACCACTGCCTGTAGAACCTTTCTCCCAAAAACAGCCTCCGAAGAAGCAAAAGTGTCAAATTTGTAAAATTTTGAAAAAGTGTGAAGTGAAGACCAAGTTGCAGCCTTGCAAATCTGTTCAACAGAGGCCTCATTCTTAAAGGCCCAAGTGGAAGCCACAGCTCTAGTAGAATGAGCTGTAATCCTTTCAGGAGGCTGCTGTCCAGCAGTCTCATAGGCTAAACGTATTATGCTACGAAGCCAAAAAGAGAGAGAGGTAGCCGAAGCTTTTTGACCTCTCCTCTGTCCAGAATAAACGACAAACAGAGAAGAAGTTTGTCTAAAATCCTTAGTTGCCTGCAAATAAAATTTCAGGGCACGGACGACGTCCAGATTGTGCAGAAGTCGTTCCTTCTTTGAAGAAGGGTTAGGGCACAATGATGGAACAACAATCTCTTGATTGATATTCTTGTTAGTGACTACCTTAGGTAAGAACCCAGGTTTAGTACGCAGAACTACCTTGTCTGAATGAAAAATCAGATAAGGAGAATCACAATGTAAGGCCGATAACTCAGAGACTCTTCGAGCCGAGGAAATAGCCATTAAAAACAGAACTTTCCAAGATAACAGCTTGATATCAATGGAATGAAGGGGTTCAAACGGAACACCTTGCAGAACGTTAAGAACTAAGTTTAAGCTCCACGGCGGAGCAACAGTCTTAAACACAGGCTTAATCCTAGCCAAAGCCTGACAAAAAGCCTGAACGTCTGGAACTTCTGACAGACGTTTGTGTAAAAGGATAGACAGAGCTGAGATCTGTCCCTTTAACAAACTAGCAGATAAGCCCTTTTCTAAACCTTCTTGCAGAAAAACATAATTTATGTAAGAACTTACCTGATAAATTCATATTTATAACCTTAAAATGCCTATAAATACACCCCTCACCACACCCACAATTCAGTTTAACGAATAGCCAAGAAGTGGGGTGATAAGAAAAAAGTGCGAAAGCATATAAAATAAGGAACTGGAATAATTGTGCTTTATACAAAAAAATCAAAACCACCACAAAAAAGGGCGGGCCTCATGGACTCTTGCTAATATGAAAGAAATGAATTTATCAGGTAAGTTCTTACATAAATTATGTTTTCTTTCATGTAATTAGCAAGAGTCCATGAGCTAGTGACGTATGGGATAATGATTACCCAAGATGTGGATCTTTCCACACAAGAGTCACTAGAGAGGGAGGGATAAAATAAAGACAGCCAATTCCTGCTGAAAATAATCCACACCCAGAATAAAATTTAATGAAAAAACATAAGCAGAAGATTCAAACTGAAACCACTGCCTGAAGTACGTTTCTACCAAAAACTGCTTCAGAAGAAGAAAACACATCAAAATGGTAGAATTTAGTAAAAGTATGCAAAGAGGACCAAGTTGCTGTTTTGCAAATCTGATCAACCGAAGCTTCATTCTTAAACGCCCAGGAAGTAGAAACTGACCTAGTAGAATGAGCTGTAATCCTTTGAGGCGGAGTGTTACCCGACTCAACATAGGCATGATGAAATAAAGATTTCAACCAAGATGCCAAAGAAATGGCAGAAGCTTTCTGGTCTTTTCTAGAACCGGAAAAGATGACAAATAGACTAGAAGTCTTTCGGAAAGACTTAGTAGCTTCAACATAATATTACAAAGCTCTAACAGCATCCAAATAATGCAATGATTTCTCCTTAGAATTCATAGGATTAGGACATAATGAAGGAACCACAATTTCTCTACTAATGTTGTTAGAATTCACAACCTTAGGTAAAAAATTCAAAAGAAGTTCGCAGCACCGCCTTATCCTGATGCAAAATCAGAAAAGGAGACTCACAAAAAATAGTAGATAATTCAGAGACTCTTCTGGCAGAAGAGATGGCCAAAAGAAACAAAACTTTCCAAGAAAGTTATATAATGACCAAAGAATGCATGGGTTCAAAAGGAGGAGCTTGAAGAGCCCCCAGAACCAAATTCAAACTCCAAGGAGGAGAAATTGACTTAATGACAAGTTTTATACGAACCAAAGGTTGTACAAAACAATGAATATCAGGAAGATTAGCAATCCTTCTGTGAAAAAGAACAGAAAGAGCAGAGATTTGTCTTACAAGAAACTTGCGGACAAACCTTATCTAAACCATCCTGAAGAAATATAAGTCTTCCAGACTCTATAATATATCTCTCTAGATACAGATTTACTAGCCTGTCACATAGTATCAATCACAGAGTCAGAGAAACCTCTTTGACCAAGAATCAAGCGTTCAAACTCCACACCTTAAAACTAAGGTTTTGAGATCCTGATGGAAAAAAGAACCTTGAGACAGAAAGACTGGTCTTAACGGAAGAGTCCACAGCCGGCAAGAGGCCATCCGGACAAGATCCGCATACCAAAACCTGTGAGGCCATGCTGGAGCTACCAGCAGGACAAACGAGCATTCCTTTAGAACATTGGAGAATACCCTTGGAAGAAGAACTAGAGGCGGAAAGATATAGGCAGGATGACACTTGTAAGGAAGAGATAATGCATCCACTGCCTCCGCCCGAGGATCCCGGGATCCGGACAGATACCAGGGAAGTTTCTTGTTTAGATGAGAAGCCATCAGATCTATTTCTGGGAGTTCCCACATTTGAACAATCTGAGGAAATACCTCTGGGTGAAGACCATT
Source organism: Bombina bombina (assembly GCF_027579735.1). Lineage (NCBI taxonomy): Eukaryota > Metazoa > Chordata > Amphibia > Anura > Bombinatoridae > Bombina > Bombina bombina. Next base: position 747,176,323 of record NC_069500.1, read on the forward strand.
CGCCCAGGTGCAACGTTTGGCGACTGAGATAATCCGCTTTCCAATTGTCCATACCTGGGATATGAACCGCAGAGATTAGACAGGAGCTGGATTCCGCCCAAACCAAAATTTGAGATACTTCTTTCATAGCCAGAGGACTGTGAGTCCCTCCTTGATGATTGATGTATGCCACAGTTGTGACATTGTCTATCTGAAAACAAATGAACAACTCTCTCTTCAGAAGAGGCCAAGACTGAAGAGCTCTGAAAATTGCACGGAGTTCCAAAATATTGATCGGAAATCTCACCTCCTGAGATTCCCAAACCCCTTGTGCCGTCAGATACCCCCACACAGCTCCCCAACCTGTAAGACTTGCATCTGTTGAGATTATAGTCCAGGTCGGAAGAACAAGAAGCCCCCTGAACTAAACGATGGTGATCTGTCCACCAAGTCAGAGAGTGTCGTATAATCGGTTTAAAGATATTAATTGAGATATCTTTGAGTAATCCCTGCACCATTGGTTCAGCATACAGAGCTGAAGAGGTCGCATGTGAAAATGAGCAAAGGAGATCGCATCTGATGCGGCAGTCCTAAGACCTAAAATTTCCATGCATAAGGCTACCAAAGGGAATGATTGTGACTGAAGGTTTTGACAAGCTGATATCAATGTTAAACTTCTCTTGTCTGACAAGGACAGAGTCATAGACACTGAATCTATCTAGAAACCTAAAAAGGTTACCCTTGTCTGAGGAATCAATTTACTGATTGGTAAATTGATCCTCCAACCATGAACTTGAAGAAACAACACAAGTCGATTCGTATGAGATTCTTCGAAAATGAGAAGACTGAGCAAGTACCCAGATATCGTCCAATAAGGAAATACCAAAACCCTGTTCTCTGATTACAGAAAGAAGGGCACCGAGAACCAAAAAAATTCTTGGAACTGAGGCTAGGCCAAACGGTAGAGCCACAAAACTGGTAATGCTTGTCTAAAAAGAGAATCTCAGACACTAAAAGTGATCTGGATGAATCGGAATATGCAGATACACATCCTGTAAATCTATTGTAGACATATAATGCCCTTGCTAAACAAAAGGCAGGATAGTCCTACAGTAACCATCTTGAATGTTGGTATCCTTACATAACGATTCAATATTGATAGATCCGGAACTGGTCTGAAGGAATTGACCTTCTTTGGTACAATGAAGAGATAAAATAAAACCCCAGCCCCTGTTCCAGAACTGGAACTGGCATAATTACTCCAGCCAACTCTAGATCTGAAACACATTTCAGAAATGCTGAGCCTTTGCTGTGTTAACTGGGACACGGGAAAGAAAAAAATCTCTTAGCAGGAGGCCTTAACTGAAGCCAATTCTGTACCTTTCTGAAACAATGTTCTGAAACCAGAGATTGAGAACGGAATTGATCCAAATATCTTTGAAGAAAACGTAATCTGCCCCATACCAGCTGAGCTGGAATAAGGTCCGCACCTTCATGGGTACTTAGGAGCTGGCTATAGGTTTTCTATAAGGCTTGGATATACTCCAAACTGGAAATAGTTTCCAAACTGATACCTTTCCTGAGGATGAAGGATCAGGCTTTTGTTCCTTATTATGAGGAAAGGAACGAAAATGATTATTAGACCTAAATTTACCTTAAATTTTTTATCCTTTGGTAAAAAAGTTCCCTTCCTTCCAGAAACAGTCGAGATAATAATTTATTACCCTGGAAAGAAAGGGAAAGCAAAGGTGACTTAGAAGACATATCAGCATTCCAAGTTTAATCCATAAAGCTTTTCTAGCTAAAATAGCTAGAGACATATACCTGACATCAACTCTAATGATATCAAAAGATGGTATCACCAATAAAATTATTAGCATGTTATAGAATAATAATAATGCTATAAAATTATGATCTGTTACTTGTTGCGCTAAAGCTTCTAACCAAAAAGTTGAGGCTGCAGCAACATCCGCTAAAAATATAGCAGGTCTAAGAAGATTACCTGAACATAAGTAAGCTTTTCTTAGAAAGGATTCAATTTTCCTATCTAAAGGATCCTTAAATGAAGTACTATCTGCCGTAGGAATAGTAGCACATTTAGCAGGAGTAGAGACAGCCCCATAACCTTAGGGATTTTGTCCCCAAAAAAACTCTAATCTGTCAGATGGCACAGGATATAATTGCTTAAACGTTTAGAAGGAGTAAAAGAATTACCCAAATTATTCCATTCCCTGGAAATTACTTCAGAAATAGCATCAGGGAGATTAAACACTTCTGGAATAACTACAGGAGATTTAAAAACCTTATTTAAACGTTTAGATTTAGTATCAAGAGGACCAGAATCCTCTATTTCTAATGCAATTAATACTTCTTTAAATAAAGAACGAATAAATTCCATCTTGAACAAATACAAAGATTTATCAGCATCAACCTCTGAGACAGAAACCTCTGAACCAGAAGAACCATTATCAGTATCAGAATGATGATGTTCATTTAAAAATTCATCTGAAAAAAGAGAAGTTTTAAAAGACTTTTATGTAAACTAGAAGGAGAAATAACAGACATAGCCTTCTAAATGGATTTAAAAAATAAAATCTCTTATGTTTATCAGGAACACTCTGAAAATTAGATGTTGACGGAACAGCAACAGGTAATGTAACAGTACTAAAGGAAATTTTATCTGCATTAATAAGTTTGTCATGACATGCAATACAAACAACAGCTGGAGAAACAGATACCAAAAATTATAGCAGATACACTTAGCTTGGTAGCTCCAGCACTAGACAGCGATTTTCCTGTAGTATCTTCTGACTCAGATGCAACGTGAGACATCTTGCAATATGTAAGAGAAAAAACAACATATAATGCAAAATTGATCAAATTCCTTAAATGACAGTTTCAGGAATGGGAAAAAATGCCAAAGAACAAGCTTCTAGCAACCAGAAGCAATGAAAAAATAAGACTTAAATAATGTGGAGACAAAAGCGACGCCCTTATTTTTTTAGCGCCAAATAAGACGCCCACATTATTTGGCGCCTAAATGCTTTTGGCGCCAAAAATGACGCCACATCCGGAACGCCGACATTTTTGGCGCAAAATAAAGTCAAAAAATGACGCAACTTCCGGCGACACGTATGACGCCAGAAACGGAAAAGAATTTTTGCGCCAAAAAAGTCCGCGCCAAGAATAACGCAATAAAATGAAGCATTTTCAGCCCCCGCGAGCCTAACAGCCCACAGGGAAAAAAGAGTCAAATTTTGAAGGTAAGAAAAAAAGATTAATTCAAATGCATTATCCCAAATATGAAACTGACTGTCTGAAAAATAAGGAAAGTTGAACATTCTGAGTCAAGGCAAATAAATGTTTGAATACATATATTTAGAACTTTATAAACAAAGTGCCCAACCATAGCTTAGAGTGTCACAGAAAATAAGATTTACTTACCCCAGGACACTCATCTACATGTTTGTAGAAAGCCAAACCAGTACTGAAACGAGAATCAGCAGAGGTAATGGTATATATAAGAGTATATCGTCGATCTGAAAAGGGAGGTAAGAGATGAATCTCTACGACCGATAACAGAGAACCTATGAAATAGACCCCGTAGAAGGAGATCACTGCATTCAAATAGGCAATACTCTCCTCACATCCCTCTGACATTCACTGCACGCTGAGAGGAAAACCGGGCTCCAACTTGCTGCGGAGCGCATATCAACGTAGAATCTAGCACAAACTTACTTCACCACCTCCATCGGAGGCAAAGTTTGTAAAACTGAATTGTGGGTGTGGTGAGGGGTGTATTTATAGGCATTTTAAGGTTTGGGAAACTTTGCCCCTCCTGGTAGGAATGTATATCCCATACGTCACTAGCTCATGGACTCTTGCTAATTACATGAAAGAAAGACAATATCCTAGGAATCCTAACCTTACTCCATGAGTAACTCTTGGATTCGCACCAATATAAGTATTTACGCCATATTTTATGGTAAATTTTCCTGGTAACAGGTTTCCTAGCCTGTATTAAGGTATCAATCACTGACTCCGAGAATCCCCGCTTTGATAGAATCAAGCATTCAATCTCCATGCAGTCAGCCTCAGAGAAATTAGATTTGGATGTTTGAAAGGACCCTGAATCAGAAGGTCCTGTCTCAGAGGCAGAGACCATGGTGTACAGGACGACATGTCCACTAGATCTGCATACCAGGTCCTGCGTGGCCACGCAGGCGCTATTAGAATCATCGATGCTCTCTCCTATTTGATCCTGGCAATCAATCGAGGAAGCATCGGGAAGGGTGGAAACACATAAGCCATGTTGAAAACCCAAGGTGCTGTCAGAGCATCTATTAGTACCGCTCCCGGGTCCCTGGACCTGGATCCGTAACAAGGAAGCTTGGCGTTCTGGCGAGACGCCATGAGATCCAGATCTGGTTTGCCCCAATGATGAAGCAGTTGGGCAAACACCTCCGGATGAAGTTCCCACTCCCCCGGATGAAAAGTCTGGCGACTTAGGAAATCCGCCTCCCAGTTCTCCACGCCTGGGATGTGGATCGCTGACAGGTGGCAAGAGTGAGACTCTGCCCAGCGAATTATCTTTGAGACTTCCATCATCGCTAGGGAACTCCTTGTCCCTCCCTGATGGTTTATGTAAGCCACAGTCGTGATGTTGTCCGACTGAAACCTGATGAACCTCAGAGTTGCTAACTGAGGCCAAGCCAGAAGAGCATTTAAAACTGCTCTTAATTCCAGAATGTTTATTGGAAGGAGTCTCTCCTCCTGAGTCCATGATCCCTGAGCCTTCAGGGAATTCCAGACAGCGCCCCAACCTAGCAGGCTGGCGTCTTTTGTTACAATCGTCCAATATGGCCTGCTGAAGGGCATCCCCCTGGACAGATGTGGCCGAGAAAGCCACCATAGAAGAGAATCTCTGGTCTCTTGATCCAGATTTAGCATAGGGGACAAATCTGAGTAATCCCCATTCCACTGACTTAGCATGCACAATTGCAGCGGTCTGAGATGCAGGCATGCAAAAGGTACTGTCAGTATATTTATGAAAATCTTAGCAGTGCTATCCAAATAATATATATAAGTTTATGGCAGGGTTAAAAACACAATACAAAGAAATAGAAACCCTTATCAACCATGCACCTACTAGACCATACAATTAATATAAATATCTGAATTATTTTATTTAGTTAATATCCATAAACATATTGAACTATATTTGCAGTAAAAGGAAACTAAATAAAAGTTTATATGCGTTAAAACCAACTCTTAAGATATGCTATCCTTCTTACAAAACCCAGAAAAATATACCTTCACAATTCAGCCTTTTATTTATTTAACACAATGGGACTAAAAACCTTTAACATCCAAGCAATACAATTCTAAACAGTGTTTATAAAACAATAGGATAATATATATATATATTCTGCTATTTAACTGCAATTTATCCCAATACAAAATTAACTGACAATATCAGAACTTGCATAGATGAGTTACTTGGTCAATCAGACGCAGATTTAAACAATATATATATATATAGGCTGTGAAATGCTAACTTGAAAAAAAAAAAAAAAAAACACTGCTTCTTTAAATCTATTAAATACAAATTAACTATGCATATAACTTATCTTACAAAACCTTGAATACGTTACCAAAGTAAAAAGCAGTCGATATCCAATATTTCTTGGTAGGAATTATTTTACCTCAGATCACCAATAAGTGTATATCGCAATCAATGAGAAGGGTAGATTCGCTTTGCTCAAGTAAAGTGGTATCTCACACCAGCGGGAACCAGTTACAAGTTTTAGCTTCAGCAGAAAATCTGTCTTTCTCTCCATTGCATTCACTTTTTATTTGGTTTTCCCATCACTGGTAAATTGTGGGTGGCCCTGCGGGAGCTGACCTTCCCATTGGTTATCTGGGAAGTCTAAATCGGATTGGCCCTTGGAAATTTCATTTTTAACAGCCAGAGAGAACCTTCTGGCTGTAGTTCTCGCAACATAACACCAGGTGGCAGCACAAACAGACACAGCAACATTTGAAACAACTTAAGTCAGTATTTCTATGAAATGGTTATTAATTTTATCATAATTTACTGCGACAACTATTCATAATATTTGTTTTGGATAAGTTATATCTTAATGAATTTTCTGATCATTTTGATATGAAACATCACATATCTAACATTATATTAAAATAATTTATATTTCATTTAGCCTAATAGAAAATTTATATCTCAGTCATATCACATCAAAGTAACTTCCATATTTTCATCTCACTATATTTTAAAAGATGTATGTGAAACTTTATAAACATTTATTTGCACGTTTGTATGATATGACTTAATTCATTTCATGCGGCATTCCGTCTCTTTCTAAGTGCATAGATTGATGCTCATGACCAATGGTTGTCTGCAATAAAAATAGAAATAATTATTAGAGATGATCCAAGCATTTATATGTCTATGGTCCATAAGTATTTATTTATATTCTTAAAAACACAGAGGCTAAGTAAGATCTTTTATGTTTTCAAAACATATATATCATTTCTATGTATATCTGAATTTATCTGTCTGAAAAATATAAGCAAAACAGAGGTTATTACACATTTTTGATTGACTAAAACAGTTACCTCCCAAGCTTAGCAAATACCCATGTAATAATAATATAGAATTAGACAATTTCCCAAATTTCTATATTTAATACATTCTGGGGCATGTATTTAAACAGAGAGAGAAAAAAAAAATGTTTATTTGCTGGCTGCTTACGTGAACTTCCAGAGTCACACCTTAGCATTTGTCTGTGTTTTTCAAGGCCTCCATTGCTCCACATGGGGTCAATCCATGAGGAGTTGTAAAAGTCTTTAAAACAGCATATTTCCTGTTTAGCCAGCAGTGCAGATGTGTATTTGATAATTAACACCCATGTGTATAAAAGTTGTTTATCTATGATTTTGATCAGTTCCAAAAGGGTAATTCAGATATTTCGTCTCCATATATTTGCCTGTATCCTGAAACTATGTTATATTTTAGTTCCTTGCTAAATTATACAATTGCATAATTTAACATATTGAGTGTGTGAGATCTCCCAGAGATAATCCTTTGTTCTCCTTTCAGCCAAGAATGTCTCCTGTGCAATTGGAGTGGGGGAGATCTAATCCTTTGTCCTACAGACCATGTTCACATCCACAGATCTATCAAATAAAGACAAATATACCTCTATATATTATTTAATAATATTTCAAATACCTTGACAGTACTATGTCCATTGCCGCTACCATTAAGCCGATTACCTCCATGCATTGAGCCACTGACGGGTGTTGAATGGAATGAAGGACACGGCAAGCATTTAGAAGCTTTGATAACCTGTCCTCTGTCAGGTAAATTTTCATTTCTACAGAATCTATAAGAGTCCCTAAGAAGGGAACTCTTGTGAGTGGCAATAGAGAACTCTTTTCTACGTTCACCTTCCACCCATGCGACCTTAGAAATGCCAGAACTAACTCTGTATGAGACTTGGCAGTTTGGAAACTTGACGCTTGTATCAGAATGTCGTCTAGGTACGGAGCTACCGCTATTCCTCGCGGTCTTAGTACCGCCAGAAGAGAGCCCAGAACCTTTGTAAAGATTCTTGGAGCTGTAGCTAACCCGAAGGGAAGAGCTACAAACTGGTAATGCCTGTTTAGGAAGGCAAACCTTAGATACCGGTAATGATCCTTGTGAATCGGTATGTGAAGGTAGGTATCCTTTAAATCCACTGTGGTCATGTACTGACCCTCTTGGATCATAGGTCAGAGGGTCCGAATAGTTTCCATTTTGAACGATGGAACTCTTAGGAATTTGTTTAGGATCTTTAAGTCCAAGATTGGTCTGAAGGTTCCCTCTTTTTTGGGAACCACAGATTTGAGTAAAACCCTTGTCCGTGTTCCGACCGCGGAACTGGGTGGGTCACTCCCATTAGTAAAAGGTCTTGTACACAGCGTAGAAACGCCTCTTTCTTTATCTGGTTTGCTGACAACCTTGAAAGATGAAATCTCCCTTTTGGAGGAGAAGCTTTGAAGTCCAGAAGATATCCCTGATATATGATCTCTAACGCCCAGGGATCCTGGACATCTCTTGCCCAAGCCTGGGCGAAGAGAGAAAGTCTGCCCCCCACTAGATCCGTTTCCGGATCGGGGGCCCTCACTTCATGCTGTCTTAGGGGCAGCAGCAGGTTTTCTGGCCTGCTTGCCCTTGTTCCAGGACTGGTTAGGTTTCCAGCCCTGTCTGTAGCGAGCAACAGTTCCTTCCTGTCTTGGAGCGGAGGAAGTTGATGCTGCTCCTGCCTTGAAGTTACGAAAGGCACGAAAATTAGACTGTTTAGCCCTTGGTTTGGCCCTGTCTTGAGGCAGGGCATGGCCCTTACCTCCAGTAATGTCAGCGATAATTTCTTTCAAACCGGGCCCGAATAATGTCTGCCCTTTGAAAGGAATGTTAAGCAATTTAGATTTAGAAGTCACATCGGCTGACCCGGATTTAAGCCACAGCGCCCTACGCGCTTGAATGGCGAATCCGGAGTTCTTAGCCATGAGTTTAGTTAAGTGTACTACGGCATCAGAAATAAATGAATTAGCTAGCTTAAGGACTTTAAGCTTGTCTATAATCTCATCCAATGGAGCTGTGCTAAGGGTCTCTTCCAGAGACTCAAACCAGAATGCCGCCGCAGCCGTGACAGGCGCAATGCATGCAAGGGGTTGTAATATAAAACCTTGCTGAACAAACATTTTCTTAAGGTAACCCTCTAACTTTTTATCCATTGGATCTGAAAAAGCACAGCTATCCTCCACCGGGATAGTGGTGCGCTTGGCCAGAGTAGAAACTGCTCCCTCCACCTTAGGGACCGTCTGCCATAAGTCCTGTGTGGTGGCGTCTATTGGAAACATTTTTCTAAATATAGGAGGGGGAGAAAAAGGCACACCGGGTCTATCCCACTCCTTGTTAACAATTTCTGTAAGCCTTTTAGGTATAGGAAAAACGTCAGTACACGCCGGTACCGCAAAATATTTATCCAGCCTACATATTTTCTCTGGAATTGCAACCGTGTTACAATCATTCAGAGCCGCTAATACCTCCCCTAGTAATACACGGAGGTTCTCAAGCTTAAATTTAAAATTTGAAATGTCTGAGTCCAGTTTACTTGGATCAGATCCGTCACCCACAGAATGAAGCTCTCCGTCCTCATGTTCTGCAAATTGTGACACAGTATCAGACATGGCTCTATTATTATCAGCACACTCTGTTCTTACCCCAGAGTGATCGCGTTTATCCCTAAATTCTGGCAATTTAGATAGTACTTCAGTCATAACATTAGCCATGTCTTGCAAAGTGATTTGTATGGGCCCTGATGTACTTGGCGCCACAATATCACGCACCTCCTGAGCGGGAGGCGAAGGTACTGACACGTGAGGAGAGTTAGTCGGCATAACTTCCCCCTCGTTGTCTGGTGAAATTTTCTTTACATGTACAGATTGGCTTTTATTTAAAGTAGCATCAATGCAATTAGTACACAAATTTCTATTGGGCTCCACATTGGCTTTTAAACATAGTGAACAAAGAGATGCATCTGTGTCAGACATGTTTAAACAGACTAGCAATGAGACTAGCAAGCTTGGAAAATACTTTTCAAATAAATTTTCAAGCAATATAAAAAACGCTACTGTGCCTTTAAGAAGCACAACAACAAAAAACTGTCACAGTTGAAATAACAATGAACCAAATTAGTTATAGCAACCAAATTTTCACAGTTAATGTATTAAAGGGACAGTATACTGTAAAATAGTTTTTCCCTTAATGTGTTTATAATTGCTTTTTTTACCAACTGCAGTGTAAAAAATGTATGAAAATTAGCTTTTTAAGGTTTATTTCTGTATATTAAAGCTCTGATTTTGTGTTTTGAAGCCACAACCTAATAAAATAGGTTGAGCTTGTAGGTATAATCAGATCTCATTACTGTATCACATTGTGCACATATACCTTCTTCTTTATCTTATATCTGTCCTTAAAACAATCACCAATACTTTGAGAGAACAATGGAAAATCAACATTTTATTACCTTATCTCTGCTATAACCCACTGGGAGTGTAATTTCTTCTGCTGGCTGTGTTTACAAAGCTTATCTATAGCTGGTACGCGCGGCCACAAACTTTCAGAATAGGTGGGGATACCACATGCTAAATTAACAATTTCAAATGCCAATATAAGGGTAAAGGAGCTACTTGTAAACAATTTAATTCACTCCAGCAGGTAAAGTGGATCATTGGGAACAAATTAAAGGGGAGAAAATTTTTGAGTAAACTGTCCCTTTAAGTTAGCAAAGGATTGCACCCACCAGCAAATGGATGATTAACCCCTTAATACCCAAAAACGGATAACAATTTAATATTAACGTTTTTATCACAGTCAAAACACACTCTCACAGGTCTGCTGTGAGTGATTACCTCCCTCAAAACTAGTTTTGGAGACCCCTGAGCTCTGTAGAGACGTCCTGGATCATGGAGGAAGAATAGGAAGACTGTGACTAAATTTTTACTGCGCAATAAAGCGCTAAAATAGGCCCCTCCCACTCATATTACAACAGTGGGGAAGCTCAGTAAACTGATTTTATTCAGAAACAAAAGACAGCCATGTGGTAAAAGTCATGCCCATAAAGTTTTATCACCAAGTACCTCAGAAAAAAACGATTAACATGCCAGTAAACGTTTTAAAAATGAAATTATGAAATGTTATTAATAAGCCTGCTGCTAGTCGCTTTCACTGCAGTGTAGGCTCAAATATTACTTAAATATAGACAGTATTTTCTAAGTGAAATTCCATTCCCCAGAAATACCTCAGAGTATACATACATACACATCAGCCTGATACCAGTCGCTACTACTGCATTTAAGGCTGCACTTACATTACATCGGTATTAGCAGTATTTTCTCAGTCAATTCCATTCCTTAGAAAATAATATACTGCAACATACCTCCTTGCAGGTGAGCCCTGCATGCTATCCCCTGTTCTGAAGTTACCTCACTCCTCAGAATGGCCGAGAACAGCAAGTGGATCTTAGTTACGACCGCTAAGATCATACACAAACTCAGGTAGATTCTTCTTCTAATGCTGCCTGAGAAGAAACAACACACTCCGGTGCCGTTTAAAATAACAAACTTTTGATTGAAGAAATAAAAACTAAGTTTAACAACCACAGTCCTCTCACACGTCCTATCTATTAGTTAGGTGCAAGAGAATGACTGGGTATGACGTAGAGGGGAGGAGCTATATAGCAGCTCTGCTTGGGTGATCCTCTTGCACTTCCTGTTAGGGAGGAGATATAATCCCATAAGTAATGGATGACCCGTGGACTGACTACACTTAACAGGAGAAATAAGGTTTATTGTATGCTCAGCACTAGTATATTTAACTATGTCAAGCAGTTTCAATTAAAAATTATTCTTAATTTGGGTAAACTGTCCCTTTAACTATCCTGCACCCCTGTGAGTGTGGTTTCTTATTACTGGCTTGTTTACTTAGGCTGGTTGATAGATGATACTCCAGTATAAAACTTTTACTATAGGTGGGTATACCAGACTAAATCAGCTATTTCAAATGCCAAAATAGAGGAAAGGAGCTTGTACAGGGACATTCTTTACACATTTATGTGCCACGCGCAGTACACCTCTTACTCAGTCAGACAAATACACAACATTTTTTTTAAACCAACGTCTCACTAGGTATGAGACATTGCTTCTTGTACCTTCTAATATCACTATCATCCACTGTACCTCTCTCAACCCAGCAACTTTGTTACCTCTGCCTGATGATGGTACCCCACACTATGACTGTTTATCTGTATCTCTCTTTTCCTTGAAACCAAGGGATGACCTCTCTGATGTGCCTCTACCTAGCCTGGATTGGACACTGTTCTGTGATGGAAGTTTGAGGATGGTGAATGTTTCTGGTGCAGTCATGACAGATTCTGTTATAGAGGCCGAGCCCCTCCCATCTCACTACAGTGCCCAAGCGGCTGAGCTACATGCACTCACACTTGCTTGTCAGCTCTCAAAGGACAGGTCAGTAAACATTTACACTGATAGTAAATATGCTTTAGGGATTGTATATGCCACTGGTCAATTATGGAAATGAAGGAGTTTTCTAACGTCTGCTGGTACCCAAATTGCCAATGCACCACAAATTTCTGCACTCCTTGACTCAATCCATTTACCCACTTCCATCTCTGTCATGCATTGCAAAGCACACACCCACTCACAGGAACCCATTTCACTTGGTAATAGTTATGCTGATCAAATTGCTTAGCGTGCAGCTTCTCTGCCATTTACACTACATTGTCTTCTCTTTACACTTCTCTTCCTGAACAAACTGTTCACCTCTGGACTGTTCTTGGTCTTACCTATGACTCTTTTGGTATCTGGTCCACTCCAGATGGATGCCCTGCTCTACCTCAACCACACCTCTCTTATGCTATCCTTTCTGCATAACCAAACACACTGAGGTACCGCACAACTTATAAGTTGCCACCGCACAACTTATAAGTTGCCACCGCACAACTTAGAAGTTGCCAAGTGAATGCTAAAAGAACTCATACCCAGGTTTGGCCTCCCAGAGTAATTGAATCTAACAGAGGAACACATTTCACAAGTAATATTATTCAGCAACTGACATTAGCCTTAGGCTGTCATGATTCTGTCCGTTCATTGCCGTGTCGCCCCGGCTCCCGGATCTTCTCTGAGTGAATGACGTCACGTTGCTTAGCAACGCGACGCTTCCTCCGACACACCCCTCTGATGACGTTGCCGCTCCTGCCTTTAAACCACGGCGGGAGATCTTACTCGGGGCCCGTTTGTTTGTTCCTTTGGAGTTTGTGAGTACCATATCAAATTCTGTTTTCTTGTGTACCGACTTCTGCCTGCCTGACCAAGCCTTTTGCCTTAACCCTTTTGCTGATGTTTGGATACCGACTTCTGCCTGCCTGACCTTGCCTTTTGCCTTAACCTCTTACTGATATTTGGATACCGACTTCTGCCTGCCTGACCTTGCTTTTTGCCTTATTCTACTATTGTTGTTTGGATGCCGACTTCTGCCTGCCTGACCTTGCTTTTGCCTTAATCCACAATCTTTTCTTTGATAAATAAAACCTGCTTAAAGGGACATTTACTTTTACAAGCTGCAAAAGAGAACTTTGCCTTTCTGTTTGTTATAAACCTGCTTAAAGGGACATTTACTTTTACAAGCTGCAAAAGAGAACTTTGCCTTTGTTTGTTATATCCTCCTTTGTGGCTTCCCTGCATACTGGAACAATTATTATTTTTTTTATCTTTCTCATCTGTTTCCTGAGTGGGTCACGTCCTGGATATTTCTCAGTGTGCTAGCGTGTGTTTTCTATTCACGCTAGCAGTTGGGTTGCATCCCGGACTGATTCCAAAGCGGCTGACATTACAAACGGGCCATAAAAATGGACCCCACTGAATTATCCATGGCCGTGGCTCACCAGGGACAGCTATTGGGATCTCATGCCACTCACTTGCAGTCTCTGGACACTAAACTTGATCAAATAACTGCTCTATTACAAAATTTGGTTGCTACTGCACCTCCCAATCCTAATCCCAATCCTAATCCTATTGAGGCATTACCTCCTTCGATTCCTAACAATCAGTCTCAGGTACAACTCAGTCCCAGGATACCTCTTCCGGATAAATATGATGGGAATCCTGAAGAATGTAGAGGCTTTCTGAATCAATGCCATCTTCATTTCCGGAATAGCCCTACTCTTTTTGCTACTCCCTCTTCTAGAATCACATTTCTTATTTCCTTAATGAAAGGAAAAGCCTTGGCTTGGGTATCACCTTTGCTAGAAAAGAATGATCCTATACTTTTGGATGTTGATACATTTCTATCTATGTTTTCAAATGTATTCGATAAACCTGGAAGGTCATCCGCTGCTGAAGCCACTCTCCTGGATTTACGTCAAGGTAATCAACCAGTTTCTCAATACGCTATTGAGTTCCGCACCCTTGCCTCTGAAACCACTTGGAATCAGGGAGCACTCAGAGCCGCTTTTCGTAAAGGACTTTCTGAGCGTTTCAAAGATGAATTGGTGTATCGTGAACTTCCAGAGTCCTTAGAAGCCTTAATAAATCTTTGTATCAGTCTGAACGCCAACAAGAAAAGGATAGAACACAGAGGTCTTCAACTCGAACTCGAACTCCTTTTCGTTTGGCTCCTCGTTTTTCTAATCCAGTCACTCCTGCCTCTCCTACTACTGATCAGGCTGAACCCATGGAAGTGGGAAGTATAAAATTAACTGAGACTGAACGCTTGAGAAGACGGACTCTTGGCTTATGTCTGTACTGTGGCCTTAAAGGGCATGTATTAAGGGATTGTCCTACTAGGCCAGTAAAAGCCAGGGCTTAACTCTAGTCCAGGGAACTGAGTTAAGCCAAAACAGTTGCCATTCCCTATACAAGAAACTTTTTGTTCCAGTAACCCTTCAAATTGGACATAAGAAGATTCATACCCAAGCTCTAATCGATTCTGGTGCTGGAGGAGTGTTCATTGACTCTACATTCGTCTCTACTCACTCTATACCCTTACTAAAGAAAGAGTATTCAATTTCAGTCTCTACGGTCAGTGGAGATCCTTTGGGTTCTGGATATATTCAGTTTGCTACTCAACCCTTACTTCTCACCGTAGGAATACTTCATTCCGAGACAATTTGTTTTGATGTCATTTCCACTCCTCAATTTCCCATTATCTTGGGATTACCCTGGCTCCAAATTCATAATCCTATTTTTTCTTGGACTTTAGGTGAACTCACTTCCTGGGGATCTACATGCCAGACTAAGGCCTAGATTTAGAGTTCGGCGGTAGCCGTCAAAACCAGCGTTAGAGGCTCCTAACGCTGGTTTTGGGCGCCCGCTGGTATTTGGAGTCAGTGATTAAAGGGTCTAACGCTCACTTTACAGCCGCGACTTTTCCATACCGCAGATCCCCCTACGCCATTTGCGTAGCCTATCTTTTCAATGGGATCTTCCTAACGCCGGTATTTAGAGTCGTTTCTGCAGTGAGCGTTAGAGCTCTAACGACAAGATTCCAGCCGCCTGAAAATAGCAGGAGTTAAGAGCTTTCTGGCTAACGCCGGTTTATAAAGCTCTTAACTACTGTACCCTAAAGTACACTAACACCCATAAACTACCTATGTACCCCTAAACCGAGGTCCCCCCACATCGCCGCCACTCGATTAAAATTTTTAACCCCTAATCTGCCGACCGCCACCTACGTTATACTTATGTACCCCTAATCTGCTGCCCCTAACACCGCCGACCCCTGTATTATATCTATTAACCCCTAACTTGCCCCCCACAACGTCGCCGCAAGCTACTTAAAATAATTAACCCCTAATCTTCCGACCGCAAATCGCCGCCACCTACGTTATCCCTATGTACCCCTAATCTGCTACCCCTAACATCGCCGACCCCTATGTTATATTTATTAACCCCTAATCTGCCCCCCACAACGTCGCCGACACCTACCTACACTTATTAACCCCTAATCTGCCGAGCGGACCTGAGCGCTACTATAATAAAGTTATTAACCCCTAATCCGCCTCACTAACCCTATCATAAATAGTATTAACCCCTAATCTGCCCTCCCTAACATCGCCGACACCTACCTTCAATTATTAACCCCTAATCTGCCGACCGGAGCTCACCGCTATTCTAATAAATGTATTAACCCCTAAAGCTAAGTCTAACCCTAACACTAACACCCCCCTAAGTTAAATATAATTTTTATCTAACGAAATAAATTAACTCTTATTAAATAAATAATTCCTATTTAAAGCTAAATACTTACCTGTAAAATACATCCTAATATAGCTACAATATAAATTATAATTATATTATAGCTATTTTAGGATTAATATTTATTTTACAGGCAACTTTGTAATTATTTTAACCAGGTACAATAGCTATTAAATAGTTAAGAACTATTTAATAGTTACCTAGTTAAAATAATTACAAATTTACCTGTAAAATAAATCCTAACCTAAGATATAATTAAACCTAACACTACCCTATCAATAAAATAATTAAATAAACTACCTACAATTACCTACAATTAACCTAACACTACACTATCAATAAATTAATTAAACACAATTGCTACAAATAAATAAAATTAAATAAACTATCTAAAGTACAAAAAATAAAAAAGAACTAAGTTACAGAAAATAATAAAATATTTACAAACATAAGAAAAATATTACAACAATTTTAAACTAATTACACCTACTCTAAGCCCCCTAATAAAATAACAAAGCCCCCCAAAATAAAAAATTCCCTACCCTATTCTAAAATACAAATATTACAAGCTCTTTTACCTTACCAGCCCTGAACAGGGCCCTTTGCGGGGCATGCCCCAAGAATTTCAGCTCTTTTGCCTGTAAAAAAAAACATACAATACCCCCCCCCAACATTACAACCCACCACCCACATACCCCTAATCTAACCCAAACCCCCCTTAAATAAACCTAACACTACCCCCCTGATGATCTTCCTACCTTGTCTTCACCATGCCAGGTTCACCGATCCGTCCTGGCTCCAAGATCTTCATCCAACCCAAGCGGGGGCTAGACATCCACTGAAGAAGTCCAGAAGAGGGTCCAAAGTCTTCCTCCTATCCGGCAAGAAGAGGACATCCGGACCGGCAAACATCTTCTCCAAGCGGCATCTTCTATCTTCTTCCATCCGATGACGACCGGCTCCATCTTGAAGACCTCCAGCGCGGATCCATCCTCTTCTTCCGACGACTAGACGACGAATGACGGTTCCTTTAAGGGACGTCATCCAAGATGGCGTCCCTCGAATTCCGATTGGCTGATAGGATTCTATCAGCCAATCGGAATTAAGGTAGGAATTTTCTGATTGGCTGATGGAATCAGCCAATCAGAATATAGTTCAATCCGATTGGCTGATCCAATCAGCCAATCAGATTGAGCTCGCATTCTATTGGCTGTTCCGATCAGCCAATAGAATGCGAGCTCAATCTGATTGGCTGATTGGATCAGCCAATCGGATTGAACTATATTCTGATTGGCTGATTCCATCAGCCAATCAGAAAATTCCTACCTTAATTCCGATTGGCGATAGAATCCTATCAGCCAATCGGAATTCGAGGGACGCCATCTTGGATGACGTCCCTTAAAGGAACCGTCATTCGTCGTCTAGTCGTCGGAAGAAGAGGATGGATCCGCGCTGGAGGTCTTCAAGATGGAGCCGGTCGTCATCGGATGGAAGAAGATAGAAGATGCCGCTTGGAGAAGATGTTTGCCGGTCCGGATGTCCTCTTCTTGCCGGATAGGAGGAAGACTTTGGACCCTCTTCTGGACTTCTTCAGTGGATGTCTAGCCCCCGCTTGGGTTGGATGAAGATCTTGGAGCCAGGACGGATCGGTGAACCTGGCATGGTGAAGACAAGGTAGGAAGATCATCAGGGGGGTAGTGTTAGGTTTATTTAAGGGGGGTTTGGGTTAGATTAGGGGTATGTGGGTGGTGGGTTGTAATGTTGGGGGGGGGGTATTGTATGTTTTTTTTTACAGGCAAAAGAGCTGAAATTCTTGGGGCATGCCCCGCAAAGGGCCCTGTTCAGGGCTGGTAAGGTAAAAGAGCTTGTAATATTTGTATTTTAGAATAGGGTAGGGAATTTTTTATTTTGGGGGGCTTTGTTATTTTATTAGGGGGCTTAGAGTAGGTGTAATTAGTTTAAAATTGTTGTAATATTTTTCTTATGTTTGTAAATATTTTATTATTTTCTGTAACTTAGTTCTTTTTTATTTTTTGTACTTTAGATAGTTTATTTAATTTTATTTATTTGTAGCAATTGTGTTTAATTAATTTATTGATAGTGTAGTGTTAGGTTAATTGTAGGTAATTGTAGGTAGTTTATTTAATTATTTTATTGATAGGGTAGTGTTAGGTTTAATTATATCTTAGGTTAGGATTTATTTTACAGGTAAATTTGTTATTATTTTAACTAGGTAACTATTAAATAGTTCTTAACTATTTAATAGCTATTGTACCTGGTTAAAATAATTACAAAGTTGCCTGTAAAATAAATATTAATCCTAAAATAGCTATAATATAATTATAATTTATATTGTAGCTATATTAGGATTTATTTTACAGGTAAGTATTTAGCTTTAAATAGGAATCATTTATTTAATAAGAGTTAATTTATTTCGTTAGATAAAAATTATATTTAACTTAGGGGGGTGTTAGTGTTAGGGTTAGACTAGCTTTAGGGGTTAATACATTTATTAGAATAGCGGTGAGCTCCGGTCGGCAGATTAGGGGTTAATAATTGAAGGTAGGTGTCGGCGATGTTAGGGAGGGCAGATTAGGGGTTAATACTATTTATGATAGGGTTAGTGAGGCGGATTAGGGGTTAATAACTTTATTATAGTAGCGCTCAGGTCCGCTCGGCAGATTAGGGGTTAATAAGTGTAGGCAGGTGTCGGCGACGTTGTGGGGGGCAGATTAGGGGTTAATAAATATAACATAGGGGTCGGCGATGTTAGGGCAGCAGATTAGGGGTACATAGGGATAACGTAGGTGGCGGCGGTTTACGGAGCGGCAGATTAGGGGTTAAAAGTGTAATGCAGGGGTCAGCGATAGCGGGGGCGGCAGATTAGGAGTTAATAAGTGTAAGGTTAGGGGTGTTTAGACTCGGGGTACATGTTAGGGTGTTAGGTGCAGACTTAGGAGGTGTTTCCCCATAGGAAACAATGGGGCTGCGTTAGGAGCTGAACGCAGCTTTTTTGCAGGTGTTAGGTTTTTTTTCAGCTCAAACAGCCCCATTGTTTCCTATGGGAGAATCGTGCACGAGCACGTTTTTGATGCCGGCCGCGTCCGTAAGCAACTCTGGTATCGAGAGTTGCATTTGCGGTAAAAATGCTCTACGCTCCTTTTTTGGAGCCTAACGCAGCATTTGTTTGAACTCTCGATACCAGAGTTAAATTTATGGTGCGGCCAGAAAAAAACCCGCGGAGCGTTAACAGCCCTTTTACCGCCGAACTCTAAATCTAGGCCTAAATGTCTTCAAAAGATTACCAAGTTACCACTCACTATTGCTCTCACAGTCGAAACTCCGGACTCCCTACCTATGCCTTATCATGACTTTGTGGATGTTTTCTCCAAAAAAGAAGCTGAACGTCTTCCTCCTCACCGCCCTTTTGATTGCCCCATTGATCTCCTTCCCGGGGCTACCTATCCTCGAGGCAAGACATATCCACTTTCTAAACCTGAAAACATGGCTTTGGAAGAATATATTAAAGACAATCTGGCTAGAGGATTTATTCGACCCTCCTCTTCCCCTGTAGGGGCTGGCTTCTTTTTTGTAAGAAAAAAGGATGGCGGATTAAGACCCTGTATTGATTACCGAGGATTAAATCAGATTACCATCAAGAACAGTTATCCTCTACCCCTTATTCCTGAACTTTTTACTTATCTTCAGGGAGCCACCATATTCACCAAACTCGATCTACGTGGTGCATACAATCTGATCTGTATACGCAAAGGAGATGAGTGGAAGACTGCCTTTAACACTCGATTTGGGCATTACGAATATTTGGTCATGCCCTTCGGGCTATGCAATGCTCCGGCGGTTTTCCAACATTTTGTAAACGAGATCTTTCGTGATTTTTTGAATATCTTTGTCATTATATACCTTGACGACATCTTAATTTTTTCTCAGAACCACCAAGATCATGTGCACCACGTCAAGAAAGTACTTCAACGTTTAAGAGAATTCCATCTGTTTGCTAAACTGGAGAAATGTTCTTTCCATCAAAAATCCATACCCTTTCTGGGTTATGTAATATCGGCATCTGGATTTGAAATGGATCCTACTAAACTTTCTGCCATCTTGGATTGGCCTAGACCTGATTCTTTGAAGGCTTTACAACGTTTTCTGGGCTTCGCCAACTACTACAGGAAGTTCATCAAGGATTTTGCTACTATTACTTCTCCTCTTACTTCTCTCACTAGAAAAGGACAAAACTGTAAAAAAATGGCCTCCTGAGGCTATAGAAGCTTTTGAGTCTCTCAAAGAAGCTTTTTCCTCAGCACCTATTCTCCGTCATCCAAATCCTGATTTTCAGTTTATCCTGGAAGTTGATGCTTCCTCTGTTGCTGCTGGAGCTGTTCTGTCTCAACGAATACCGGAGACTGGAAAGATTCATCCTGTTGCTTTCTTCTCTAAAAAATTCACTCCTTCTGAATTTAACTATGACGTAGGGAATAAAGAGTTGCTTGCCATCAAAATGGCATTGGATGAATGGAGGCATTGGCTGGAAGGTACTTCTTTGCCATTTACCATACTCACTGATCATAAGAACCTTCTTTATCTCCAAACAGCCAAACGATTGAATTCCAGGCAAGCACGCTGGTCATTATTCTTCTCCCGGTTTCACTATAATTTGTCTTACATACCTGGTTCAAAAAATATTAAAGCAGACGCCCTTTCCAGACAATTTCAAGATACCCCAGTTCCTGAGTCTGGTACCATTCTCCAACCTCATGAAGTCATAGCCCAGTTAACAACTTCCTGGTTACAAGATTTACAGTCTGCTCAAAGGAATCTTCCTTTGTCCTGTAAACCTCCCGATGGTTTACTCTTTGTTCCTGAACGCCTTCGTTCCAAGATTTTATTTTGGGCTCATGATAGTCCCCTTTCTGGACATCCTGGCATCAGTATTACCACTCGAAATCTCAAACAGCATGTCTGGTGGCCTACTCTCTCTCAAGATGTGAAAGATTACGTCTCAGTATGCACACAATGTGCCATGAACAAAACTCCACGCCAACTTCCTTCAGGATTGCTCCAACCATTGCCCATACCTCATCAGCCTTGGACTCATGTATCCATGGACTTCATTACCGACCTTCCCTTGTCAGCTGGAAACAATACTATTTGGGTGGTGGTCGACAGGTTCACTAAGACTGCCCATTTTGTACCCTTACCAGGATTACCATCTGCCAAAAGACTCTCTGAACTTTTTATTTCACATATTGTAAGAATCCATGGATTTCCTCTAGATATTGTTTCAGATAGAGGGGTACAGTTTGTTTCTCGATTTTGGAGGTCACTTTGTAAACATTTTGGAACTACTATATCTCTCTCTACTTCTCACCACCCACAATCTAATGGCCAGACTGAAAGAGTAAACCAGTGTCTTGAAACATATCTTAGACATTATGTGGATCATTATCACTCTAACTGGACTTCTTACCTTCCTTTGGCTGAATTGGCTCATAATGCCCGGTACAATTCCTCCCTTCAGACTTCTCCTTTTCATGCAGCTTACGGATATCAGCCCAGAACATTTCCTTTGCATACTTCTTCCACAGTGAATCCTGCTTCTGATCTTACAGCCCGAAGATTAACTCGACATTGGCGGAAAATACATCGTATTCTTTCTGTAGCTTCTAGACGTTACAAGTTCTTTTCAGACCTTCGACGGAAGAAGGCTCCCAAATATCGCCCTGGTGATAAAGTTTGGATTTCCTCTCGTTTTCTTCGCCTGAAACAACCTTCTAACAAATTGGGACCACGATACGTGGGTCCTTTACGAATACTGGGTCAGGTGTGTTCCACTGCTTATCGGGTGGCTTTACCCAAGACTCTCAAAGTTCATCCGGTATTCCATGTTTCTCTTTTGAAACCTGTGATGACTAACAGGTATTCTAAGCCTTTTTCTAAACCTCCACCTCTATTTGTGCATGGACACCCTGAGTTTGAGATCAGCCATATTCTGGATTCCAAGCTGCGTGGCAAGAAATTGTATTATCTCATTCATTGGAAGGGTTATCCAGTCACGGAACGTTCTTGGGAACCGGCTCATCAAGTAAATGCTCCTACTTTGATCAAGGCCTTCCACAAGACTCATCCTGATAGGCCTGGTCCTGTCCCCCGGAGGGGTCCTTGAGGAGGGGGGTGCTGTCATGATTCTGTCCGTTCATTGCCGTGTCGCCGCGGCTCCCGGATCTTCTCTGAGTGAATGACGTCACGTTGCTTAGCAACGTGACGCTTCCTCCGACACACCCCTCTGATGATGTTGCCGCTCCTGCCTTTAAACCACGGCGGGAGATCTTACTCGGGGCCCGTTTGTTTGTTCCTTTGGAGTTTGTGAGTACCATATCAAATTCTGTTTTCTTGTGTACCGACTTCTGCCTGCCTGACCAAGCCTTTTGCCTTAACCCTTTTGCTGATGTTTGGATACCGACTTCTGCCTGCCTGACCTTGCCTTTTGCCTTAACCTCTTACTGATATTTGGATACCGACTTCTGCCTGCCTGATCTTGCTTTTTGCCTTATTCTACTATTGTTGTTTGGATGCCGACTTCTGCCTGCCTGACCTTGCTTTTGCCTTAATCCACAATCTTTTCTTTGATAAATAAAACCTGCTTAAAGGGACATTTACTTTTACAAGCTGCAAAAGAGAACTTTGCCTTTCTGTTTGTTATAAACCTGCTTAAAGGGACATTTACTTTTACAAGCTGCAAAAGAGAACTTTGCCTTTCTGTTTGTTATAAACCTGCTTAAAGGGACATTTACTTTTACAAGCTGCAAAAGAGAACTTTGCCTTTCTGTTTGTTATATCCTGCTTAAAGGGACATTTACTTTTACAAGCTGCAAAAGAGAACTTTGCCTTTGTTTTACAAGCCTGCTAAAGAGGACCTTTTTTCAAAGCTGCAAATAAGAGCATTTCCTTTATATTCTTTGACCTGCTTGAAGGGACGTTTTTTCCTTTGTGGCTTCCCTGCATACTGGAACAATTAATATTTTTTTTTATCTTTCTCATCTGTTTCCTGAGTGGGTCACGTCCTGGATATTTCTCAGTGTGCTAGCGTGTGTTTTCTATTCACGCTAGCAGTTGGGTTGCATCCCGGACTGATTCCAAAGCGGCTGACATAGGCTTTACTTGGCATCTCCATACCCCTTGGCATCCAGAAAGATCAGGCCAAGTGGAAAGAAAGAACCAGACCCTAAAACAGACTATTGCTAAAATTTGTTCTCAAGCAAGCCTTAAATGGGTAGATGCTTTTTGCCTCTGGCACTGTTTGGAACTCGCACAAACCATAGGGGGACCCTCAAGCTCTCACCATATGAACTGTTGTTTGGTAGGCCACCTCCTTTGTATAGTGCCAACACCTTACACCTGCCTGACCTTGCAGTAGGTGATGTATAATTAACTGCATATCTTTTGCAACTGCAAAAGAAATCACATTCTCTCCACAGACATGCCTCTCTCTCTCAGCCCTTGCCATTGGATGTGACTGCACACCCCTTCCAGTCAGGTGACTTCATTTTAGTCCAGACCTATCAAAAAAAGCCACTGCAGCCTCTCTGGAAAGGTCCCTTCCTGGTTTTGCTGACTACTCCAACAGCTATCAAAGTTGCTGAGGTCGACTCTTGGATCCACTACTCCAGGTGTAAAAGATACAGCCCAGACAAAGAAGCAGCCTGCAACAAGCCAAAGAAAGAAGCTGGGGCAACCAAGGCCTCTGAAGAAGGGGTAACCAAGACCCCTGACGACAATTGGTTAATTCAGACCCCCCCGGGTTTGAAACTCAGACTAACCAGAAATAGTGAAATCTCACTAGCTGAATGAGTGAAACTGAAAGATCTGTCTTTCTAACTCTTATTTTCATTGTCTCACTCCTCTGTTGATATCTTGAGTAACATCCCTCAATATGTCTCCTTTGTTTTGTGTCACAATTTTGACCATGCTCTCTTACTCTATTTCCTAATATGTGTCTTCTGGTCAGTGTGTTTGTCCTAACCCCTTTACTAAATAATCTTGTTCTGGTAACCTTGTATCTGTGGCAGTTTTCCCTCCCACTACTAGCTGTCCTCAACAAGTAATTATACTCAAAGTTCGTATTTAAAGGTCCTAATGGGTTTGTTATCCATTCTATTTGCATAGCCCCACTAGTAAATGTGGTTTGAAAATTATGAAGTGGGTAGCTGAGAAATGAAAGTCACCCCTTCTTGCTTGACGTTCCCCTGTAACTACCTCTGCCACAACCCCTATTTACCCCCATGATTCTTTCCCCCATAATGATAATTTACCTAATGCCCAATTGTCCACAGAGAACTATTCTTTAGGTGAATGGGGACTAAACTCACACGTTGTCCTACTCCAAACTATAGCCAATCACACCGAGGGCAATTGTTATATTTGTGCTCGCATTCCCACTCATCATAAGAGGGGTATTCCTCTTATGGGTATTAATGTTGATTTGTTTACCTTTGATTTGTCTACTTTTATTCCTCCAGGTACACCATTGTTCAACCTATCAGGTAATTTTATCTCTTTGGGAGGCACCTCATATGGTACTATCTGCAGGGAAATTGGCCAAGGTACGGTGCGGTTGGGTGCCTCCCTATGTGAGTATGTAATCTCCAGTAATGGCACTCATTTCCGGCTGGTAAATACCTCTGGTATGATCCTAACTGTGAATTATAATCTCACTGCACTTTTTTGTTTCCTCCAGGGCCCCAATTGTACTTTTGTTTCCCCATCCCTTGTGCAATCTTTCCTCAGCAGACCACCCCCTGGGTTGTATTGGATATGTGGACAGACAGCGGTGTCAGTCCTCCCTGGTAACTATACAGCCATCTGCTTCCTGGGTGTGGTAACCCCAGCCATCCGTGTTGTCCCCACGCTGCCCTTGGCCCCAATTCGCAATAAACGTGAATCTGGAAGCTCGCTGCTCCCCCTTGTCCAACAGTATGCTGGAGATTCAACTGGTCGAGCTATCCTCCCGGCCGTTGGTGTCTACCTGAATCATCAGGACATCATCATGTTATCTGTGATACTACAGACCTTCATGAATGAGAGTGCAGGAGTTGTTCAGAGTGTGGCCCAAGAGTTGAAACAGCTTAGACAACTAGCATTGCAGAATAGGATGGCCCTTGATTACCTCCTGGCATCCCAAGGAGGGGAGGGGGGTGTAGTCTTGTGAGCAAAGAATGTTGTACCTGTTACTGATCAATCACTTAATTTGAGTCACCATCTCACAGTTATTAGGTCCCTATCCCAGGATGTCCAAGATGTGATTGATGACAAATTTGGCCTTGGAGGTATTTTTAACCATCTCTTTGATTGGCTACCTAATTTGGGATGGTTACACTCCCTTTTTCTGTATGGCATTGTTATTATAGTATGCCTTATACTGATGTGTTGCTGTATACAATGTGTACCTGGTCTAATCTTTGTTTTCACTGTGTCTCATTCTTCTCCCAAATACTTTTTTCCCTCTATCCGTTTTCAATCGCCCAACCATGTTGAGATCTCTCTTGACCCTGATTTCTTCTGAGTTCACCTACTTCTCTCCTACTCTGTCTCTTTTGACCTCTTGATCTTACAATGTTATTGCCTACCCACCAGCTGTGCCCTAAAATTCCCTGTCTTATCCCTATGCAGGATGCACTACGTCCCTAGGATCGTCTAGAACTTTCCTACATTGGGAAACTGGCCACGGAGAGACCATGGGCCATCATCTACCTTGATGGCCACCCCGGTCGTAGCCTGTATACCCATAACCCACTCCTTTTTCCCTCCCTGGTGGTTTCTATTTCTTCATTGTCTTTCTGTATTGTTTTATTTTGCTTTCATATTGCATTACCTTATACTTACACTCTCTATATTTCCTTCACAGGTGCAGAATTCCTTCTCCTCCCAAACATGCCATGATACTGCCTGACAACCCACTATTCGCCATCAACTCTGCAAGAATGATGGGGATTGTTAATTGTTGTTAATAAATCTGGGAGGGGATGTTTCTGCACTATGTCATGCCACACACACATATACAGCATAGGAATGTTTAGGTAGTTGTCTACTCCACCCGATGGCGACTAGCGTCCGGTAATAGCGGAATTGCCTACTACCTAATAACTTCACTCCTACCGTGTTTTTGCTTAACCTCTTGTAATCCTGTGAACCATCTTGGACGCGAGCACGCATGTACTAATAGCATTGTGATTGTCAAACCACCATGAGTCACATTTACTTTTTGTGATCGCGGCACTTTGACGTTTGCGATCAAAGGGGGGAATGTTATGAGCTGCTTATTATATTTTCATTATTTTATATGTTTAACCAAACTTTTCCTTTTCTTTTACTGAACTCTTCTTTGAAACTGCAGATATATTACTTCTGTATTTTTCTAATAAGTGATGTATCTTTAACAACTTACTTTTAGCCTAATAAGTATGTATCAGTACATCTTAAAGTTATGGCTTCTCCCATACAAAGTTTTCTAAATATCTGAAACTCAAGGTAAAATCCAAGGCTTCTCTGTACAGTAACGACTTCTCAATCCAATTAGCCAACTAGCCTCTGGTCACATTCCAAGAAAACATATCTCCCAAATTTTAACATAGAGGACCTGGTTTTTTTTTTCCCCCCTTTCCTAGTAACCACTAATCACGTGAGATTTATTGGCCAATCATTATCAGCCAATTAGCTCTCTGCTTTGTAAGGAACTGTAATAGTATAAAAATGCATGTATATGAAAATGTGTTAGTCTTGCGTTACTGTTTTTTTTTTTTTGTGCTGGGACACTGTTGCAACAGTGTAATAAAGATTACCTCTCCTGAGATGAGCCCTTGTTTGATAAAGATCTGGTCTGGACCTCTTTATTACTGCACCTGAGACAAGCTCACTCACGACACAAGTGACGGTAATTTTTTTTTGTTTTAATTTTTTGTGAAACATTACATTGTTTTTCTGAACTTCTCCTTTTATTGGGAGAGGTTAGCAATAATCACTTTATGCCACAAACCTATAGTGTTTGCACATGTTATGCCCTGCGCTACCTTGCATACTCCGTACAGAGTCTTTCTTTGCATATCAGGCATTCTAGAGTTCCCATGTGGACACTAACTTTTCTAGAGGAATTATTTTCATTTTAGCACAGGTGTAATCTATCCTAGTACGTTTTGTGAGTCATACGGAATGGAAAAGTCTGTATTCCCTGTCCTTAATGAATTGTTTCCCATATCAGTCTTAACTAAGACGCAGACATTCCCTATGATGAAAGGAGTAGTTCCCAGTCATTCGACCGACGGTTAGGAGAAAAAGGAGAAACTATAGGGTGGCGTGGTGACTGTAGTGTACAGAAATAAAAATTTTAAACCTGACTAAAAGCCAGGGTGGGCCGTGGACCGGACACACCGTAGGAGAAAGAAATTTATCAGGTAAACAAATTCTGTTTTCTCCTACATTGGTGGGTCCGGTCCACGGCTTCATCCTTACTTGTTGGAACCAATACCAAAGCTTTAGGACACGAATGAAGGGAGGGAACAAGTCAGGTTACCTAAACGAAAGGCACCACAGCTTGCAAAACCTTTCTCCCAAAAACAGCCTCCGAAGAAGCATAAGTATCGAATTTGTAAAATTTGGCAAAAGTATGCAGAGAAGACCAAGTCGCTGGCTTACAGATCTGATCAACAGAAGCCTCGTTCTTGAAGGCCCATGTGGAAGCCACAGCTCTAGTAGAGTGAGCTGTAATTCGTTCAGGTGGCTTATGAGACTGCCGGACGGCAGCCTATCGGATGATGCTTTTCAGCCAAAAGGAAAGAGAGGTAGCAGTAGCCTACTGCCCTCTCCTCTTACCAGAATAAACGACAAACAAGGATGATGTCTGTCTGAAATCCTTTGTTGCTTCTAAATAGAATTTTAAAGCACGGACCACATATAGGTTGTGTAACAAACGTTCCTTCTTCGAAACTGGATTCGGACATAGAGAAGGAACAACTATTTCCTGGTTAATATTCCTGTTGGAAACCACATTTGGAAGAAAACCAGGTTTGGTACGTAAAACAACCTTATCTGTATGGAATACCAGATAGGGTGAAGTACACTGCAAAGCAGACAATTCAGAAACTCTTCAAACAGAAGAAATAGCAACCAAAAACAGAACTTTCCAAGATAGTAACTTAATATCTATGGAATGCAGAGGTTCAAACGGAACCCCATGAAGAACTGAAAGAACTAAGTTTAGACTCCATGGAGGAGTCATGGGTCTGTAGACAGGCTTGATTCTGACTAAGGCCTGTACAAATGCCTGTACATCTGGCACTGCTGCCAGACGTTTGTGCAACAAAACAGACAGAGCAGATCTGTCCTTTTAGAGAACTCGCTGACAAACCTTTCTCCAAACCCTCTTGGAGAAAGGAAAGTATCCTAGGAATTTTAATTTTACTCCAAGAGAATCCCTTGGATTCGCACCAACGGATATATGTTTGCCATATCTTATGGTAAATTTTCCTAGTCACAGGTTTTCTGGCTTGGACCAGAGTATCTATAACTGAATCTGAAAACCCACGCTTAGATAAAATCAAGCGTTCAATTTCCAAGCAGTCAGTTGCAGAGAGACTAGATTTGGATGTTCGAATGGATCTTGTACTAGAAGATCCTGTCTCAAAGGTAGCTTCCATGGTGGAGCCGATGACATATTCACCAGGTCTGCATACCAAGTCCTGCGTGGCCATGCAGGAGCTATCAGAATCACCGAGGCCTTCTCTTGTTTGATCCTGGCTACAAGCCTGGGAATGAGAGGGAACGGTGGAAACACATAAGCTAGATTGAATGACCAAGGCGCCACCAATGCATCCAATAGTGTCGCCTTGGGAACCCTGGATCTGGACCCGTAGCGAGGAACCTTGGAGTTCTGACGAGACGCCATCAGATCCATATATCTGGAATGCCCCATAGTTGAGTTAACTGGGCAAAGACCTCCGGGTGGAGTTCCCACTCCCTCGGATGGAAAGTCTGACGACTCAAATAATCCGCCTCCCAGTTGTCTACTCCTGGGATGTGAATTGCAAATAGATGGCAGGAATGGTCCTCCACCCATTTGATGATCTTGGATACCTCTCTCATCGCCAAGGAACTCTTTGTTCCCCCCTGATGATTGATGTACGCTACAGTCGTCATGTTGTCCGACTGAAATCTTATGAATCTGGCCTTCGCTAGTTGAGGTCAAGCCAGGAGCGCATTGAATATCGCTCTCAGTTCCAAAATGTTTATCGGGAGAAGAGACTCTTCCCGAGACCATAGACCCTGAGCTTTCAGGGAGTCCCAGACCGCGCCCCAGCCTAAGAGACTGGCGTCGGTCGTGACAATGACCCACTCTGGTCTGCGGAAACTCATTCCCTGAGACAGGTGATCCTGAGTCAACCACCAGCGGAGTGAGTCTCTGGTTACCTGGTCTACTTGAATCTGGGGAGGCAAGTCAGCATAATCCCCATTCCACTGTTTGAGCATGCACAAAAGGAACCACATCCATTGCTGCAACCATTAATCCTATTACCTCCATGCACTGAGCTATGGAAGACTGAGGAATAGATTGAAGAACTTGACAAGCATTTAGAAGCTTTAACTTTCTGACCTCTGTCAGAAAAATCTTAATTTCTACATAATCTATTATTATTCCTAGAAAAGGAACCCTTGTGGACGGGGACAGGGAACTCTTTTCTATGTTCACCTTCCACCCGTGAGACCTGAGAAAGGCTAAAACAATGTCTGTATGAGCCCTTGCTTTGGAAAGGGATGACGCTTGGATTAGAATGTCGTCTAGGTAAGGTGCTATAGCAATGCCCCTCGGCCTTAGAACCGCTAGAAGGGACCCTAGCACCTTTGTGAAAATTCTGGGAGCAGTGGCTAAACCGAATGGAAGAGCCACGAACTGGTAATGTTTGTCCAGAAAGGCGAACCTCAGGAACTGATGATGATCTTTGTGGATAGGAATAGGAATATGCAGGTACGCATCCTTTAAGTCCACGGTAGTCATATATTGACCCTCCTGGATTGTTGGTAAAATCGTCCGAATGGTTTCCATTTTGAATGATGGAACTCTGAGGAATTTGTTTAGAATTTTTAAATCCAGAATTGGCCTGAAAGTTCCAAACAGGTTTGAGTAAAAACCCAGAACTTGTTCCGCTGTTGGAACTAGGTCCATCTTTAATAGGTCTCCTACGCAATGTAAGAACGCCTGTCTCTTTATCTGGTCTGAAGATAAGCGAGACATGTGGAACCTTCCCCTTGGAGGGAGTTCCTTGAACTCTAGAAGATACCCCTGAGAGACTAATTCTAGTGCCCAGGGATCCGGAACATCTCTTGCCCAAGCCTGAGCAAAGAGAGAAAGTCTGCCCCCTACTAGATCCGGTCCCGGATCGGGGGCTACCCCTTCATGCTGTCTTGGTAGCAGCAGTAGGCTTCTTGGCCTATTTACCCTTGTTCCAGCCTTGCAATGGTTTCCATGCTGGTTTAGGCTGGGAAGCGTTACCCTCTTGTCTAGAGGCTGCAGAGTTAGGAGCCGGTCCATTCCTGAAATTGCGAAAGGAACTAAAATTAGATTTGTTCTTAGCCTTGAAAGGTCTACCCTGTGGGAGGGCATGGCCCTTTCCCCCAGTGATGTCTGAAATAATCTCCTTCAATTCTGGCCCGAAAAGGGTCTTACCTTTGAAAGGAATATTAAGCTATTTTGTTTTGGACGACACATCCGCCGGCCAAGATTTTAGTCAAAGCGCCCTGCGCACCACTATTGCAAAACCTGAATTTTTCGCCGCTAATTTTGCCAATTGAAAAGCGGCATCCAAAATAAAGGAATTAGCCAACTTTAGTGCGTGAATTCTGTCCATGACTTCATCATATGTAGTCTCCTTTTGGAGCGAATTTTCTAGTTCCTCGAACCAAAAAGACGCCGCCGTGGTGACAGGAATAATGCACGAAATTGGTTGAAGAAGGAAACCTTGCTGAACAAAAATCTTTTTAAGCAATCCTTCCAACTTTTTATCCATAGGATCTTTGAAAGCGCAACTGTCCTCTATAGGAATAGTTGTGTGCTTAGCTAACGTTGAAACTGCCCCCTCTACCTTAGGGACCGTTTGCCATGCATCCCTTCTGGGGTCGACAATGGGGAACATTTTCTTAAATATAGGAGGGGGAACAAAAGGTACACCTGGCTTCTCCCACTCCTTAGTCACTATGTCCGCCACCCTCTTGGGTATCAGAAAAGCATCAGCGTGCACTGGGACCTCTAAGAATTTGTCCATTTTGCACAACTTCTCTGGAATCACCAAAGAATCACAATCATCAAGAGTAGCTAGCACCTCCTTAAGCAGGGCGCGGAGATGTTCTAGCTTAAATTTAAACGCCACAATATCAGGTTCTGCCTGCTGAGAAATTTTTCCTGAATCAGAAATTTCTCCCTCAGACAGACCCTCCCCTCACTGCCAACTCAGATTGATGTGAGGGTAAAACAGATAAATTATCGTCAGCGCCAACTTGCTCATCCTCTGTATTTAAAACTGAGCAATCACGCTTTCTGGGAAATGCTGGCAGTTTGGATAAAAGATTTGCTATAGAATTATCCATTACTGCTGTTAATTGCTGCATAGCAACAAGCATTGGCGCGCTAGATGTACTAGGTATCGCCTGCGCGGGCAAAACTGGTGTTGACACAGGAGAGGATGATGAGCTATCCCCACTACCTTCATTTGAAGAATCATCTTGGGCAACCTTATTAAATGTGACAGTACTGTCCTTACTTTGTTTGGACGCCATGGCACAATTTGCACATACATTTAAAGGGAGAACCACCTTGGCTTCCATACACACAGAACATATGCTATCTGAAGGTACAGACATGTTAGGCAGATTTAGGCAGGCTATTAATGCAATAAAAACGATTTTAAACAAAACCGTTACTGTCTCTTTAAATAATAAAAGGAACACACTTTATTTCTGAATGTTCGAAAAACTATGAAGGAAATATCCGATCTTTATAAAATTTACACCCCCGTGTCTTAATGCTTTGAAAGTATTGCACACCAAATTTCAAGTCTCTAAACCCTTAAATGAGCAAAAACCCTTAAATGAGCTAATAGTTCAATTAACCGGTTTAAACACACTACAGTCCCTGCCACAGACTTTGCTGCGGCTTTTACCTTCCTTAGGGATTATTCACCACAGAAATAAGCCTTCCTGAGTCCGTTTCTCAGCCACAGGACCCTCTCACATGAAGCTGCATGCACTGCCTTTAGAAGTAACTGTGCAACTGAGGCGCGAAAATGAGGCCTTTTTTATTTTTTATTTTAAGCCTCCAATCTTATTATTTATCTGTTTTCCTGCAACGATTCCCCGTCCGCCCGCCTTTTGTATTATATTGATTGACACTTGTTTTACCTTGTGGCGTCCAATCACCGCTTTCTCCATGCGGTGGTGAACACAGCATATCCGACGTCATCGGACCGCACTGCGCATGTGCCTGACAAGTAATGTCTCAAATGTTCAACGCGCTCGTTCATGAGTCGCGCATGCTCCGTTGAAGCATCAGTCTAAGTTTGGCAATCAGCTTCAAACAAATTACACTTGGTAATCGCGGGGAACAGTGCAGACGAGTCTGTCTATAGAAATTATGGAAAGTTGCGCATGCGCAGATGATTTTAGGTCCGTGAACGCGCAAAATTCTGACGTAGAGTGCAGGTGGGTTGAGTCTCTAAGATGAGAGCCGAAATATAGGAAGTATCAACGGGGAGGAGTAAAAGAATAAAAGGTACTTATATGTTTTTATGAATAACTTGAAAATAACACCGCAAATATTGAAAAGGACTTAGTGACTGCATTGCAAGGCTAATTAGAAAACTAAACAAATTTCAAAACATTGCAAACTTTACCTTGCCTTTAAAATAACAAACTCTTGATAGAAGAACTAAAACTACAACTAACACCACATACTCTTTACCATCCCCGTGGAGATGCTACTTGTTCAGAGCGGCAAAGAGAATGACTGGAGGGGCTATATGGACAGCTTTTGCTGTGTGCTCTCTTTGCCATTTCCTGTAGGGGAAGAGAATATCCCACAAGTAAGGATGAAGCCGTGGACCGGAGACACCAATGAAGGAGAAAGGGGTGTACACCAAGGTTTACAATGACTTACAACTGTGTGCTTTCTACCGTCCTTAGCGGGTGGCATTTTGGTTTGATGCGGCGTCTGGTTTATCTTTTTTAAGTCCAACTCTCTTCTGTATAAAATCCAGGAGTCATTTGACTAAGTTTCCTTCCTTGAAGTTCCTAAACTGAGGAGCGTAGGTTTCAGATTTTTCTGTTTCAGATCTCTGAGCCTTATGGTTAAAGCCTTTCGATACTGATGTATGTTTCAAGTCAAGAAGAGATTATCTTCTGAATTTAAAAAAAAAAATAAAAAAAAAAAATAAGATGCCAGCTGTAGTGGCCTGATGTTTAGTTTGGCTATCTGGCAAGCGGAAGTTTTGCAGTTTGAAACCAACTGCAGCTATTAGGATCTAATTAGCCTGCTGTTAAAGCATGGACAGCATGAAGGACATGTCCCCGATCTGGGAAATCAGAATTTTTAGTTTTTCGTTCAGGCTTGGTTCCGGGAGGCTCAGAATCCCTGGACAATGGAAGATTATGTTTCAGGGATTCGCAGTGGTCTGGGTCCGATTTCAGCAGACCAGTTAAAAAGAGAGACGTTCTTACATTGTGTAGGAGGCCTCTCCTCCATGGAAGTACTTAGTGTGGTCCGCTGCAGGAACAGGGGCAGATTTCTTATTCATTTCCGTTTGGAACCCCCAAGAGGGAGAGAACCCTCAGTTCTATCTTTGACTTCAAGAGTCTGAGCAAGTTTTTCCAGAGTTCTATCCTTCACGATGGAAACTATTTGTACCATCTTTCCATTGATCTTGGGGGGTTGATTTATGATGAAGGTGGATCTACAGGATACATATTTTTATATTACTATTTCACAGAGATCACCACAAATTCCCAACTTTGTGACTTTCTGGGCAAACACTTTCTGGTTGTGACTTTCCTTTCGGGCTGGACACGGCACCCAGTATTTCCAAAGGTTCCGGTGTTTTCTGCTTGCGGTTCTGAGACCGCGGAGGATTGCGGTAGCGCCTTATATGGATGATATTCTAATCTAGGAGTCATATTGTCAGTAAACAAGGTCCAATTCTGACATTGTTTTTATCTGTCCTGAGTACTCATGGGTGGAAGGTAAATCTGGAACCAAGGAGCTAACGTAGCCTAGGGGTTAGCTTGTGGCTTTGCAACTTAAAGGTTGTTGGTTCACATCCAGGCGCTAGATGCCTAATTTTTAAAGGCAAGGGTACCCTTCTTGGGGACTCTAATCTAATCTATATCCATGAGTTGTTTTGGCAGAAGTCGGAAAATCAAAGATTCTAGAATACATGTTGAGCCCTTTAATCCACTCTTCACAGTTAGTGGCTCAGGGCATGGATGTGATCGAATTGTTATGTGGCTATGGTTGTCATACCGTTTGTTTGGTTTCACCTCAAACCTCAAGAGCATGCTCAGGCAGTAGAATAAAATTCTATGAACTTGTCTTCTCGAATAACTCTATAATATGAGACAAGGGACAGCTTCAATGGTGATTGTCTTAAGTTCATCTATACCAGTGGTTTGCTTTTACAGACCATACTGGGTGACTTGCCTGTTTTTTGAGATGGGGAGATGTCTGGGACTCTTTAAAAGCCCATGAAATATGGATTCAGGCGGAGTCTCTCCTTACAATCAATATACTTGAGCTGAAGGCGATCTTCATTGCCCTTTAGGCCTGGCCTCAGTTGGCTTCGGTCCAATCAGATTCCAGTAGGACAACATAACGACAGTGGATTACATCATTCATCAGGGAGGAACAAGAGTCCCTCAGCGATGATCAGAGTTGCCAAGACGAGCCAGTGGACAAAGGCTCATTCTTGCCATCTGTCAGATACTCGTCCTAGGTGGGGTCAACTGGGAAATTCCTTCCAGGAATTTTCTCCAAAAGTAATTCTTAAATGGGGCTGGCCGGAGTTGGATTTCACGGCATATTGTCAGAACTGCCAGGTTCCCGAGCTACGGGTCCAGATCCTGGGATCCTTAGGCCGAGCTGATAGATGCCTTGGCAGTTCTTTGGTCCTTCAGCCTAGCATAGGTATTTACCCCGTTTGCTTTACTTCCCGGGTGATTGCTCGAGTCACACAGGAGAGGGCATCGGTGATCCTCATCGCTCCTGCGTGGCCTTGCAGGCTTTGGTGTGCCGATCTGGTGGACCTCCTCATTCAGGGTCCTTTCCTTCATCTGGATCTAGTTTCTCTGCAGCTGACTGCTTGGAGATTGACCGCTTACTTTTATCTAAGCAAGGTTTTTCTGGTTGGGTCTTAGGTTCTTTGATTCAGGCATGTAAGCCTGTTACTAGGATCCATAAGATATGATGTAAATATCTTTATTGGGGTGAATCCAAGGGCTACTCAAGGAGTAGGGTTGGGATTCCTAGGATTTTGTCTTTTCTCCAAGTAAGGTTGGAGAAGGGGTTGTCAGCAAGTTCCTTAAGGGACAGATTCTGCTTCAACCCAAGCACCTGGCATCTGTTTCATATGCACAATCTTTTTGTCAGACTGACTTGAATCAGGCCTGTATTTGGACCAATTGCTCCTCCTTGGAGTTTAAATTTAGTTCTTAAAAGTTCTTCAAAGGGTTCCGTTTGAACCTACGCATTCCATAGATATTAAGTTATTATCTTGGAAAGTTTTATTTCTGGTTGATATTTCTTCTGCTCGTAAAGTATCTGAGCTTTTGGCATTACAATGCGATTCTCTTTATCTTATTTTTCATTCGGATAAGGTGGTGTTACGTACCAAACCTGATTTTCATCCTAAGGTGGTGGTTGTTGTTCCTTCCTTGTGTCCTAATCCTTCTTCTAAGAAGCGACTTACATAATTTGTACATGGTTCTGTGCCTTGAAGTTTTACTTGCAGGCAACTAAGGATTTTCGTCAATTGTCTTCCCTGTCTGTTGTGTTTTCTGGGAAACATAGGGGTCAGAAAGCTACAGCTAACCTCTTTCTTTTTGGCTGAAGAGTATCATCCATTTTGCATACGAGACTGCTGGACAGCAGCCTACTGAGCAAATTACGGCTCATTCCACAAGGGCTGTGGCTTCCTCATGGGCATTGAAAAAACAGAATTTATGCTTACCTGATAAATTACTTTCTCCAACGGTGTGTCCGGTCCACGGCATCATCCTTACTTGTGGGATATTCTCTTCCCCAACAGGAAATGGCAAAGAGCCCAGCAAAGCTGGTCATATGATCCCTCCTAGGCTCCGCCTACCCCATTCATTCGACCGACGTACAGGAGGAAATATGCATAGGAGAAACCATATGATACCGTGGTGACTGTAGTTAGAGAAAATAATTCATCAGACCCGATTAAAAAAACCAGGGCGGGCCGTGGACCGGACACACCGTTGGAGAAAGTAATTTATCCAGGTAAGCATAAATTCTGTTTTCTCCAACATAGGTGTGTCCGGTCCACGGAGTCATCCTTACTTGTGGGAACCAATACCAAAGCTTTAGGACACGGATGAAGGGAGGGAGCAAATCAGGTCACCTAAATGGAAGGCACCACGGCTTGCAAAACCTTTCTCCCAAAAATAGCCTCTGAAGAAGCAAAAGTATCAAATTTGTAAAATTTGGCAAAAGTGTGCAGTGAAGACCAAGTCGCTGCCTTACATATCTGGTCAACAGAAGCCTCGTTCTTGAAGGCCCATGTGGAAGCCACAGCCCTAGTGGAGTGAGCTGTGATTCTTTCAGGAGGCTGCCGTCCGGCAGTCTCATAAGCCAAACGGATAATGCTTTTAAGCCAAAAAGAAAGAGGTAGAAGTTGCTTTTTGACCTCTCCTTTTACCAGAATAAACAACAAACAAAGAAGAAGTTTGTCTGAAATCTTTAGTGGCCTCTAAATAGAATTTTAGAGCACGGACTACGTCCAAATTGTGTAACAAACGTTCCTTCTTTGAAACTGGATTCGGGCACAAAGAAGGTACAACTATCTCCTGGTTAATATTCTTGTTGGAAACAACTTTCGGAAGAAAACCAGGCTTAGTACGCAAAACCACCTTATCTGCATGGAACACCAGATAGGGCGGAGAACACTGCAGAGCAGATAACTCAGAAACTCTTCTAGCAGAAGAAATTGCAACCAAAAACAAAACTTTCCAAGATAATAACTTAATATCTACGGAATGTAAGGGTTCAAACGGAACCCCTTGAAGAACTGAAAGAACTAGATTAAGACTCCAGGGAGGAGTCAAAGGTCTGTAAACAGGCTTGATTCTAACCAGAGCCTGAACAAACGCTTGAACGTCTGGCACAGCTGCCAGCCTTTTGTGAAGTAAAACAGATAACGCAGAAATCTGTCCCTTCAGAGAACTTGCAGATAATCCCTTCTCCAAACCCTCTTGTAGAAAGGATAAAATCCTAGGAATTTTTATCTTGTTCCATGGGAATCCTTTAGATTCACACCAATAGATATATTTTTTCCATATCTTATGGTAAATTTTTCTAGTTACAGGCTTCCTAGCCTGAATCAGAGTATCTATTACAGAATCTGAAAACCCACGCTTTGATAAAATCAAGCGTTCAATCTCCAAGCAGTCAGTTGGAGAGAAACCAGATTCGGATCTTCGAATGGACCTTGAACAAGAAGGTCCTGTCTCAAAGGTAGCTTCCATGGTGGAGCCGAAGACATATTCACCAGGTCTACATACCAAGTCCTGCGTGGCCACGCAGGAGCTATCAAGATCACCGAAGCCCTCTCCTGGTTGATCCTGGCTACCAGCCTGGGAATGAGAGGAAACGGTGGGAAAACATAAGCTAGGTTGAAGGTCCAAGGTGCTACTAGTGCATCTACTAGAGTCGCCTTGGGATCCCTGGATCTGGACCCGTAACAAGGAACCTTGAAGTTCTGACGAGACGCCATCAGATCCATGTCTGGAATGCCCCATAATTGAGTTATTTGGGCAAAGATTTCCGGGTGGAGTTCCCACTCCCCCGGATGGAATGTCTGACGACTCAGAAAATCCGCTTCCCAATTTTCCACCCCTGGGATGTGGATTGCAGACAAGTGGCAGGAGTGATCCTCCGCCCATTGAATTATCTTGGTCACTTCCTCCATCGCCAAGGAACTCCTTGTTCCCCCCTGATGGTTGATATATGCAACTGTCGTCATGTTGTCTGATTGAAACCTTATGAATTTGGCCTTTTCTAGATGAGGCCAAGCTTTGAGAGCATTGAATATCGCTCTCAGTTCCAGAATGTTTATCGGGAGAAGAGATTCTTCCCGAGACCATAGACCCTGAGCTTTCAGGGGTTCCCAGACCGCGCCCCAGCCCACCAGACTGGCGTTGGTCGTGACAATGACCCACTCTGGTCTGCGGAAGCTCATTCCCTGTGACAGGTTGTCCAGGATTAGCCACCAACGGAGTGAATCTCTGGTCCTTTGATCTACTTGAATCGTCGGAGACAAGTCTGTATAATCCCCATTCCACTGTCTGAGCATGCACAGTTGTAATGGTCTTAGATGAATTTGTGCAAAAGGAACTATGTCCATTGCTGCAACCATCAATCCTATGACTTCCATGCACTGCGCTATGGAAGGACGAAGAACAGAATGAAGAACTTGACAAGAGCTTAGAAGTTTTGATTTTCTGACCTCTGTCAGAAAAATTCTCATTTCTAAGGAGTCTATTATTGTTCCCAAGAAGGGAACTCTCGTTGACGGGGAAAGAGAACTTTTTTCTATGTTTACTTTCCATCCGTGAGATCTGAGAAAGGCTAGGACGATGTCCGTATGAGCCTTTGCTTTTGACAGAGACGACGCTTGAATCAGGATGTCGTCCAAGTACGGTACTACTGCAATGCCCCTTGGTCTTAGAACCGCTAGAAGGGACCCTAGTACCTTTGTGAAAATTCTCGGAGCAGTGGCTAATCCGAAAGGAAGTGCCACAAACTGGTAATGCTTGTCCAGAAAAGCGAACCTTAGGAACTGATGATGTTCCTTGTGGATAGGAATATGGAGGTACGCATCCTTTAAATCCACCGTGGTCATAAATTGACCTTCCTGGATGGTAGGAAGGATCGTTCGAATGGTTTCCATTTTGAATGATGGAACCCTGAGAAATTTGTTTAGGATCTTGAGATCTAGAATTGGTCTGAACGTTCCCTCTTTTTTGGGAACTATGAACAGGTTGGAGTAAAATCCCATCCCTTGTTCTCTTATTGGAACTGGATGAATTACTCCCATCCTTAACAGGTCTTCTACACAATGTAAGAATGCCTGTCTTTTTATTTGGTTTGAAGATAATTGAGACCTGTGGAACCTTCCCCTTGGGGGTAGTTCCTTGAATTCCAGGAGATAACCTTGAGAAACTATTTCTAGTGCCCAAGGATCCTGAACATCTCTTGCCCAGGCCTGAGCAAAGAGAGAAAGTCTGCCCCCCACCAGATCCGGTCCTGGATCGGGGGCCATCCCTTCATGCTGTTTTGGTAGCAGTGGCTTCTTGGCCTGCTTACCCTTGTTCCAGCCTTGCATCGGTCTCCAGGCTGGTTTGGGTTGAGAAGTATTACCCTCTTGCTTAGAGGATGTAGAAGTAGAGGCTGGTCCGTTTCTGCGAAAGGGACGAAAATTAGGCTTATTTCTAGCCTTAAAAGACCTATCCTGAGGAAGAGCGTGGCCCTTTCCTCCGGTGATGTCTGAAATAATCTCTTTCAAATCAGGACCAAACAGTGTTTTGCCCTTGAAAGGGATGTTAAGCAATTTTGTCTTGGAAGACACATCCGCTGACCAAGACTTTAGCCAGAGCGCTCTGCGCGCCACGATAGCAAACCCTGAATTTTTCGCCGCTAATCTCGCTAATTGCAAAGCGGCATCTAGAATAAAAGAGTTAGCCAATTTAAGTGCATGAACTCTGTCCATAATCTCCTCATACGAAGATTCCTTATCGAGCGACTTTTCTAGTTCTTCGAACCAGAAACACGCTGCCGTAGTGACAGGAACAATGCATGAAATTGGTTGAAGAAGGTAACCTTGCTGAACAAACATTCTTTTAAGCAAACCCTCTAATTTTTTATCCATAGGATCTTTAAAAGCACAACTATCTTCTATGGGAATAGTAGTGCGTTTGTTTAGAGTAGAGACCGCCCCCTCGACCTTAGGGACTGTCTGCCATAAGTCCTTTCTGGGGTCGACTATAGGAAATAATTTCTTAAATATAGGGGGAGGCACAAAAGGTATGCCGGGCCTTTCCCATTCCTTGTTTACTATGTCCGCCACCCTCTTGGGTATAGGAAAAACATCGGGGGGCACCGGAACCTCTAGGAACTTGTCCATCTTACATAATTTCTCTGGAATGACCAAATTGTCACAATCATCCAGAGTAGATAATACCTCCTTAAGCAGTGCGCGGAGATGTTCTAATTTAAATTTAAATGTTACAACATCAGGTTCAGCTTGTTGAGAAATTTTCCCTGAATCTGAAATTTCTCCCTCAGA